>NC_056750.1:582086443-582343943 GCF_019279795.1 Protopterus annectens
GATTATTCACCAAAATATGAACCTAACAATTCATGTCTTTTTTTGTTTGTTTGCTTTTTAAGAGTTCTTTATAACATTGATTTTTGTTTATATGACTAACCTTGTGACTATCATTAATGATTTGTACATTAGTACCTCTATGTTGGCAGTTTGCCAAGTATCTTTTATCTAGTATATTTTATCTATGCACAGTATTTGTGGTTGTTGGCAGGGCCCTGATCATCAAAAATTAGAAAGTCAGACAGCAGATCTTTTAGAACACAGTGTTCTTTAATATAAAACTGAGCTGCACAATGGTACAATACAGACAAAATCTGTTTAACCTATACTGAAGGGATTCAGACTAGTATCATTTGAACTGATGACGCACAGTGACTGCAAAACTTCCTTCCAATGAGTTATGAGCAAGTCATGGAATTACTTTTCTATTTTTTCTTCTTTTTGCTAACTTATTTAATCATATACTTCTGATTAGGGCAAATGTCTGGATTGATTTTCTAAGTGTTAAATGTTATATGGTTTAGTACAGATCAGAAAAAGAAACATTAAAACAGCTTAATTTACCCCTATGTATAACTTCACAGGAAATACAAAAAAAAAAAAAACTTGATATTTATTTTACACTAAAGAAAAAAATCTTGCTGCATATTTCACAGTAAAGTATGCACAAAGTTTGCAGGAGGAAAATCATTTGCAATATTGAGCTACATCAGATCTGCTAAGCAACTGCTAGTGGATTATGTAAGTCCAGCATTCTGCTTACACAGTGTAGGATACCAGAACACTACTTACAAAATGCATCAAACAGTGTGGGGTTCCAGAACACTACTTACAAAATGCATCAAACAGTGTGGGGTTCCAGAACACTACTTACAAAATGCATCAAACAGTGTGGGGTTCCAGCATGTTATTTCCACAATCCATCAAACAGTGCAGGGTTCCAGCATGCTGTTTCCACAATCCATCAAACAGTGCGGGGTTCCAGCATGCTACTCCCACTATACATCAAACAGTGTGGAATTCCAGCAAGTTACTTCCACAATCCATCAAACAGTGCAGGGTTCCACAATGCTGTTTCCACAATGCATCAAATAGTGTGGAGTTCCAGCACACTACTACCACAGTGCATTAAACAGTGTAGCGTTCCACCATGGTACTTCTGCAATGCATCAAACAGTGTGGGGTTCCAGCATGCTATTTACACAATGCATCAAACAGTGTGAGGTTCCAGCATGCTATTTCCACAATGCATCAAATGGTGTGGGGATCCAGCACCCTACTTCCACAGTGCATGAAACTGTGTTGGGTTCCAGCATGCTACTTCCACAATGCATGAAACAGTGTGAGGTTCCAGCATGCTACTTCCATAATGCATGAAACAGTGTGGGGTTCCAGCATGCTACTTCCACAGTGCATCAAACAGTGCAGGGTTCCAGCATGCTACTCCCACTATACATCAAACAGTGTGGAATTCCAGCAAGTTACTTCCACAATGCATCAAACAGTGCAGGGTTCCACAATGCTACTTCCACAATGCATTAGACAGTGAGGGGTTCCCAGCATGCTATTTCCACAGTGCATCCAACAATGTGGGGTTCAGGATTAGGGAGGCAATGTATCACCCTCTGAATGAGATGCAGTTTACTGCACATTAACATTAGCATCTTCTCCACTGTTTCCATGATATCACTTATTGTTTTTATTTAGACACTGCTCATCCATTAAAAAAATACATTAATTTACTTGTGGCATGGTGACTCTGTTAGTATTTCAAATAAAAGGACCTGCCTTACTGATTCAGTTTCATTGTTACAAAAATATAAGTTTGGAAGAACTAAAAAAGGACATTTATTCATTTATTTGCTTATTTGAATTTATTAACAGGGAAGATTACTGATCAGTTTCATTCTCTGCCCTACTAGTCTAAGTGTCTTTATTTTTCCTTAATTAATGTGTTTGTTTATTTTTTTTTTATTATTTATTTATTTGCAGTTGGTTTACCAGGATAGTCTATTGGGCCAATAAGAACCCGTTTTCAATGGAGTCCTGGGGAGAAAAGCTCCAATTACAAAAAATTACAGCAGTTTACAATTTATATCATCTATCATTTGTAGGTTAAAGACAAAGCTTAAAATAACAGTGGTAACAAAAGATTACAGCAGTTTACAGTGCCATTCATTTGTGGGTTCAAGACAAACAAACATTAAGCAAAAAAAAAAGCATTGCTGTAGTAGATATATAGTTTCTTGAGTGGAGTAGTAGGATTAGAGAAGAATAACATATCATTGCAGTTGGCTTATTATTTGGAGTCTGGTAATATATGATATAGTTGCCTGAAGGGAGTGGAGAATAGGTTATGAGGGGTGGGAGCAGGAGCATTCCCATGAGGATGTTAGATGCGAGTGCAATGATTTTTTAAAAGCAGGGAGGTTGGTGGTGATGCGGATGGAGGGAGGAAGGGAGTTCCATAGGTGTGCCAGGGCAAAGGACAGGAGGTTTTGTCCTGGAGAGCGAAGGGGTTTGTACAGCTCTATTAGGTTTTGGTTATTAGATCTTAGAAGTCTTTGTGGCAGGTGCATTTTAAAGGCAGAGCTGAGGGAGGGACAGATGGAGGGATGAAAAATGAGTTTGTGAGCAAAAGTGAGCTGTGCATAGGAGAGCTAGTTGGGAAGCTCTAGCCAGTTAAGTTTGTGGAGAGATGCACAGTTATGGGTAGATGATTTGTGGCTAGTGGCAAATTTGGCAATTTTATTATAACAAGAGAACAGTTTTGTTTTGAGAGATGATTGTAGGTTTGTTAGGAGAGGGGCACCATAAAGGAGGGAAGGGGATGAGGAATGTAGTAGCGAGAGTGAGCTTAGTAGATATAGTGAGGAATCAATTGTGTCGGTAGAGCATGCCAAGTTTTTGGTGTTTTTTTTTATGTTTAGGTGTAGGTGACTATTGAATTTAAGTTGGTCATCAATCTGGACTCCTAGTAGTTTGGTTTCAGATACCAGTTCAAGACGTGTGTTATTCTGGCTAGTGATGGAGAATAGTTTTCTATCAATGGTGTTGGTTTTTGAGGGGGGTAAATACCATAAGTTTGGTTTTTGATGCATTGAGTGCTAGATGATTGTCCTTCATCCACTGTTCTGTGGTAGAGAAGGTGTCGAGTCAGTTTTAAGAGAGTGTGGATGGATGAGGCTGGACAGATAATTGTAGAATCATCTGCATATTGAATAAGTTAAGCATGAGGAATTGAGTGGAAGAAATCATTTATGAATATATTGGAAAGGAGAGGACCCAAAATGGAACCTTGGGAGACACCAGTGTGTGTGTTAAGTAAAGAGGAGATGGCTTTTTTCCACTTGACAGCTTGTTGCCTGTTGGAGAGATAGCTTGTGAACCAACTGAGAAAGGAAGGGGATAAGTTTAGGTTAGACAGGAGAAGGTTTTGAGAGATAGTATCGAAGGCCTTAGAGAGGTCAAGAAAGAGGGTAGATACAGTAGAGCCAATATCTCTGGCTTTATTTACAGTTTCCAGGAAGGAAAGGAGGGCAGTCATGGTGCTGTGACCGGGTCTGAATCCGTGTTGTGTGGAAGTTAGTAAGTTATTATCTAGGAGATAGGGAAGGAGTTGAAGATGGATACATTTCTCTAGGAGTTTTGATATAGGAGAGAGGATGGCGATGGGACGAAAGTTAGTAATATTGTTATTATTGCCTGCTTTGTGCAGGGGAATGATGTAAGCCCTTTTCCAGAGTTTGGGTACAAGACCTTCTTGAATAGAGCAACTGATTAGGATGCTGATGGGGGAAGGCAATGGCTTCGGCAGCTATGCTGAGGAAGGATGAGGGAATGTTATCGGGGGCATTGGTGCATGGTTTCAGCGTTTGTAGGAGTTTTTGTATGGTAGAAGTAGGAATGGGTTTTAGGGAGACTGGTGGGAGTTGAGAGACTGGGGATAAAGGGGGAGACAAGAGTGGGGATGCAGAAGTAGGGGATGAGGAGTTATTAGATAAAGATGAGGTTAGTTTGGAAATAGAGTCTATGAAGAAGGAGTTGAATAGAGTAGCCAGATCTATATCTAGTGCATTTGGGTCTGGGCATGGGTTTTCTGTTGAGCCAGGTTTTAGGCGAGTAGTGATCCCTTTCCAGAATTTTTGAGGATTGCTTTTATGGTTATTTTGGAGTAAGGAGAAGTAATTCTGTCTATCTGCTGTGATAAGCTTTTTAACTGTATTACGAAGTGATTTGAATTCATTAAGGGTGGTGGGAGTTTTGTTTCTTTGGTACTGTGCCCAGATTTTGTCTCTGCGTCGCATGGCAGTTAGTGTGTTTTTTGTTAACCAAGGGGTGGTGGTGTTTCTTATTCTTTTGGTTTTTAATGGGGCAAAGCTATCCAGCAGTTTTAGGAAAGTTGTATTGAAGTGTGCAACAGCATTATCCAGGGGTAGAGTTTTTAGGGGGTTCCAATTTATTGATTTTAGGGAATCTGAGAAGGTTATAGGGTTGAAGTTTTTTAGGCATCGAGTGCTGATGAAATTATGAGTTACATGTAGTGGAGATGGAAGACGCCTGGTGTAAATGGGAAGGTGGTCACTGAGGGAATCAGGAAGAGTTCCACTATCAGTGTAGTAGTGGGGGTGAGAGACTAAGATCCAGTCTAGGGTACTGCCACTGGAGAAGTCTTTAGAGGGCCTGGTAAGTGAGGTTGATGAGCTGACAGTACTTATATAGGTTGATGTTTAGGGGGTGCGTAGGAGAATGAATGGAAGACCAATTAATATTTGTGCCTCCTATGATAATAGTTTCATTACTGATATTGGTAGAAAGCCAAGATAGGATATCCTCAAGTACCGAGATATTGTCTCCCGGGGGAATGTAAAGTGAGGCTATGCAAATGTGTTTGTGTTTATTTAATTGAAATAGTGCTAATACTAATTCTGCATTGGAGAAGTGAGGGATGGGTTTATTATAAGGAGTAATGGAAAGGGTGGATGAGTAGAGTAGAGCTACCTCACCACCCTTTTTGTTGGCCCTGTCCTTTCTGATGATAGAGTAGTTTGGTGGTACTATTTCAGCATCTTTTATGTGAGGTTTTAACTAGGTTTCGGAAATAGCTAAGATGTCAGGTTTGTTGTGGAGAAGCCAGGCATGGAGGTTGGGGATTTTGTTAGCTATGCTATGGGCATTTAGAGATGCTAATATGATGGATTTAGATGTAGGGGAAGGGCCTGGGTTAGGGTGTATATCTCCAGACAGAAGTATGGTTGTTAGGTGTTGAATTATGGTGATGAGGTGTTTGGATTGCTTTGTTTGTATGCTGTATAATGTCTGATTTGTGTGGATATTGGAGATTAGAGAGGACCTGGAATGTTTACAAGTATTGATTAGTTTGTAGTGAAAAAATAGATGGTTGTTAATGGGGTACAGTCCAGGGGAGATTGAGACAAATGAGTGTAAGTGAGTTGAAGGGAGTGAGCTGGTTGTGTGAAGTAATGGTGTGTGATTAGTGGAGTTGGGCTGGGTAAGGTAGTGGAGATAGGTAAGGCTCAGAAGTAGTAGTAGTTGGATTGAGTATGATATAAGTTTTGTGAGCATGTTGAGGCTTTGATAGAGTAGAATATGTAGTGTAGGGAAAAGGGTTAGAGATAGATTTTGTGTTGTTTAATATGAAGGGAAGTATGAGGAGATAGATTTTGTGTTGTTTAATATGAAGGGAAGTATGAGGAGATGGGTTATAGGGGGAGGGGGTATGAAGAAGATGGTGGTGAAAGGAGTGGAGTTGAAAAGGTAGAGAGTAAGTAGGAGAGGGGTGTGGTATGTAGGGGAGGGGTTAGGAAGAGTATGGTGGTGAAAGGGGAGGGGTGTAATAGATAGAGAGGAAGTAGGAGTGGTTAGGTGAGTATAAGTGTAGATGCACTGGGGGTGGGTGGAATTTGGGGGTATGGTAGGGGAGTGGAGTGAGCCCACAGGGGGTAGGGGAGCGGAGTGAGCCCGCAGGGTGAACGGAGCGGGATACACCCAAGGAAGGTAGGCAGCAGGACAGTGTGAAAAACAATCAGTCTGGTGAAGGTAAGTAGAGAGGAAAGTAAGCAGGGTGGTTAATGGGATTCTTGGGGTGCAGTACAGAGGGAAAGGAGAAGGCAGATTCCAGAGGTGGAGATGGGTAGAACTGTTGTTTAGCAGTTAAGCGAGAGAATACTATTTATATGTTTTATTGTAGTGCATGGGAAGGAGTGAGGGAAAAGGGGCTATAGATAGGTAGACACTGCCACCTAGTGGACAGAACCCGAATTTGTAAGGAGAGGAGAGGAGCTACTAAAGCAGATCGATAGGTGTAGGAAGGAAAGCAGCTCTGAAATAGGGAAACAGGAGCCAGGGATGAGGCAGGTATGAGGGGAGTTCTGTATCTCTCAGACAAGACAGCTCAAGGATAAAGAGCCTCAATAGAGCAAAAACAAGTATATCCAAACTGAACTGAACGAGGCTCACCACAGCAATGAGAATCAAACCAATAATTTAATATAAAAGCACAACTGCAGTAACAAAAAGTAAGCGCTTTCTCGTTACAGGAACGCTTCTTCAGACTATGAGGGGAGTTCACAGTAAGAAGGGTATGGCTGCAGGCGATTCTGGCTGGGATCCTTTACTAGCACAAGGCAAGTGATATAACAATTTCTCAAGTAAATTGCAGTAGGGATAGTAGCTTGTTACATACTTTCTTTAATCCTTTTACTCTCTCTTGTGGGAGAAAGATAGAACTGTCCCTGTAGGGAGTCAGGCAAACAGAGTGAGACTTGCTATCCTGGGAAAGGTATTGGATATCCAGGAGGGCTGGGCCAGTAGACAAAGTGAGCTTAGGAGAAAAAAGCTGAAGAGCTAGGGAAAATAGCGAGGAAGGCGTTTATAAAATAAGTAGTAGGTTAGGTAGTAGTTAAGGATAATACATAATTTACAGATTATGAAAAGTACAGATTAGGCAGCAGTGAATATATACAAAACTAAGCACCAATGAATCATGAACAAGTCACTGTAAACTAGGTATCTAAATCCCTACAAAACAGTTTAAAAATGGAAACTTCTAGATTAATACAGTTACTTATCTTTGTCAGTGTTACAGTGTAATTTAATCCTAGATTCCCAGCTTTTTTTTATTTCCTATAACACTAAATATAAGTCATTCCTGTTACCTAGCTATTTATTTACTTACTGATGATCGTGAAAACCCATTAGACATAAATAATTATTTTCAACAATGATCCAGAAATATTATGTGGTTAACTGACTTGATCAATCACATTGTAGGCAAGTACAGACTGAAGGAATCAAATCCAAAGCTACATGAAAATGTTTGTTAATCACTCTTAGCATTAGATCTCTTTGATAAACTGATACACCAATGATAGAATCATTGCCAATGCAAGAGCCTATAATACTGGACTTTTAACAAAAATCTTCCATCGAGGACATTGTTGTTATAGCCAGTGCTCTACCTACTTCCTTATTTTTTTTCAAAATGAATTTCCTTCAAGAAGATATTTTACTTTTTTTGTCATAATTATATTAGTTTTTGCTCCTATACCTGCCAACAATCAAACTTCTGAGCAGTGTCATCTGGTGGCCAGTAGGATGTTTTGTGTTTTCAATGGCATCCTAGCAATTAGAAAAATTTTAATTTATGATCCTAATCTGCTCTCCAAATGGTTGCATGAACACTTGTATCACTACAAGGGCTGCATATGCCCCTACAGTTCACATATACACATATGCATGCTGCTCTGTGCGTGTTCTGACAAGAGCTACCATTACTCATGTCATCCCAACCTAGTTTACAGAAATCTGCTAGTTAATATCTTAATCCCTTTTCTTTACACTGTCATCCTGAAAGCTACCCATTTAAATTAAAACTTTGATTCGTGACATGACAGTAGCAAATGAATCACAAAAAACATTAATTTAGCTACTTCCACATATTGCTTATGTCTTCAAGGTCTTGAAGGTTACAGGCAAGGCAATACTTTGTGGAATTTTAATATTCTGATCCCTTCTGCCCTCACAGTTGAAACATGATCCTTTAAAATATTAAATTCTTCCACATGATGGGACTGGTACCTGTTCACCTGGAGAGAGAAATTCCCTCTTTCCCAGGAAAGAGCAATGACCTCTTATTATTTGCACATTCTGATTTTATCACATATATTCCATTCTCAGCAGTGAAGAACTCTAATAAATACCAGTGATCTCAGTCACTTGTGGCCAGAAAATCAGAAAAATGTACAAGGGACAAAGTAACATGTCAGGCTTAATCAGAGACATTCTGGAAAAATCAAGGACAGTGGAAAGGGAAAGTCAAGAGTACATAACATCATCACACAGTGAAGATGAAACATTCCTAAGATGAAAGCTATTGAAATGTCAAATGCACCTTAAAATCCTGTCCATGAAATTTGTGAGAAGGAACAGACACAAGACACACCCTTGGCAAAATACTGCTCTCACTTGCAATGTACTTGACTTAAAGACAAAACTTTAAATACAACTCTCGCTCTAAAATTTAGGAAATAAATGGCTTGCAGCACAAAAGTCATTCCTGGTACATAGTAATATGACCTTATCAAAACCACAACACATGTGTAGCCATTACTGGCAAAGTACTGTAACCACTTCAACAGGTATAGAACAACTGAGAGTTGATTCACAGTATCATTGCTAAGAGACTCTACACAAATGATAATGCATCAGAGATTTAGCTATTAGATGAAGTCTGCCAGCATCCTATAAGCAGGCTTTCTTTCAGCAGTTGGTGACTATTATAGCGAAACACAGTGATGTATTTTTTCTGAAAATGTAGGCCACCACTTGAGAGGTACTGTCTATTTCTGCCTTTCAAGACACATTGAAAAGACACATTATTACAATGACATCTCAGCAATATTCAGATCTTTACGCATTTTTTGGTGGATCTCATCCACTTCCTCTGCAGCTCTGTTCAGCTGCTGTGCTGACCTCCGTTTTCTCACCAGTGGCTTCTGGAACTTCTTATTTTAGTATGGCATGTATACCATTCCTCATAGTGTTCTCTCTACCTCTTGACATAGTCTGAAGTATAGCTTATATCTCTAACTTTGTTGAGAACAGCCTAGACTGTGTCTGCCTCATCTGTACCCTAATCCACCAGATGGTTTGTCTGGTTATTCTATATGGCCATACAAAACTATCCTCATACATGAGCCTTCACTTCAGTGACTCACGGCTACTGCTTTCCATTCCTGTTGGCACTTTTCAGTCAAATCTTGAGATGTCTGGTAACATTACAAGGAAGACTTGTTTCTTGAACTGATGGCTTTCCCTTACCAATAGTGCCTATCTGCAGGTCCTAGGCTTGTTACAATGATAAGCGCTGATCTCAATTTTTGCTCATGGTCATCACGTCAGACAATGAGGTCTTAAACATGATCCACCCCGAAAAGGCATATGTGACAAGCTTTTCCAGAATTGGGAGCTGACCGCTCCATCCACCCAACAAAAAAATATTTCCAGGATACTTATGTGTTTGGGTTTCCCCAGTCTCTCCTACTGTCACATCAGCGATTTGACCCACTTTACCACTACAGGGTAATCAGCTGACAGCTCAGTATTATGCAGAGTATTCTGGCCATACACCCTCATGTCTGATGACATGACTACAAAGCCGATAACTGATATTTGCCCAAGGTGATCTGGTAACAAATACACTTATGAGCCACTATATATTTAAACTTGGTGCATGTCTAACAATCCATGTGGTATACAAAAGTTCCAGAACAATTGATACAGATTGCACAAGCCTTACCATCAAACCATAACCCTCCCTTTTTTTCCATTATTCCTCAAGTAAACACTGAAATCGCCCACTAATACCATGGAGACAGTAGATGATAACACTGTCAATCAGCATTCCTAAAGACAATAAAAAGGGCTTAGTACTCTGAGCGACTGTTGGGCGTTTAAGTATTGGCAGTGTTTTCCTTTCTGCGAATCAGTGCCACATTGTGGCAATCCACTCAACTACTGGTAAAAACTCCAGGTTAGCAACTAAGTATCCTAATCTACATCCCTAGGGCCTCTCATGAGAGGCATGCAAACATATTGACCCTTATAAGTTCACACTATAAGGAAAACAGAAAGAAAAAAATGTTTAGGAAAAATTAATTTATCTAAAAAGTATTCTATCAAAGATTGCAATTTGACATAAATTAAACAAGTGCTTTTATATATTCTTAAATATTAAGACATACTGAATGCCACCTTTACAATGGCACAGTCTAATAATTTTTCCTAGATTCATATGTACTAAAATAAGAAGTTTAGAAGACTTCTTCTTCTTCATGTTGTCATCTAAAATAAAGTTCATTTCTGGGCTACAGGGAATTTAACCTGAATCGTTTTCAGTCTTTAATAAGGCAGCTGTTAGTACTTATATCCACAGTGGAAAGGAATCAGTACCATTTGTAGCTTCTTGAAATGTCAAAGAAAACTGCGGATGTAGACGTTCTAATAAATGTCTACTAGCAGCTTTAATTTAATTTGGCTGTCTACAGTGGCTGCAATGTCCATTAATTAAATAACAAATGGTACATTGGATTAATCAGTACTGAGTGACAGTAAGAACTACCAGTACTCTGAACTTTCAGGACTATGAAAAGTTTTATCAAGTATTTTTATAAGTAGAACTTTTTTATTAGAGAAATGGGTCTGTTAGAATGCTGCAGATAGCATTGTCTTACAGAGTAAAGAAATAAGTAATTGTATCTATTTAATTAAAAATGCTCTATGTACACTGATACTACAGTGCAATTAGATAGGCACAGAATGGGACTTACTGTTTCCTGGATTGTGTTATTTAATACTAGGCTTTGCGGTTACATTAATCAATTAGAAAAATTTCAGTGCTAGTTTTCCACTAAAATTAGAAAGTAAAGTCTTGTTATACAAGTCTGTTCTTACATAAAGACTATATACTTACAAGTCATGAATTAGTAACATTTCCTTTGCATTATGTAAGTCTATAGTTAACCACAGGCTACATATTTAAGGCTTTTCTTTATTAATTCTCAAGCTCGGAGTTCTGTGGTTATATATACTAATTTGTTTGCATACTGTTATGTTTTTGATACAAGAACTCATTTTAAAAATTCATAGTATATTTTCCTTCAATAAAATTAACAGTAATGGCAATTTGAAATGACTTCCAATTAACTACAAAAGTAAAGAAATATAAACCATTGTTGACAGTTATATAGAAAACAGATTATTTGTATATTTCATTAGTTCATAACTCAAAAATGCAGAATTATATATCTATTCCTGCCAACAAGCATATTTTCTTTCTGTATTCCTCTCTCTATGCTTCTTCCACATACACACACACACATGCACTCTCACTCATTCACATACAGCACATAAAGCTATAAGTGATTTTGAGGATATCTACTTCAAATATAGGTTCATAGGTGTGTACTAAGCTATCAGCCCAAGGGCCAAAGCAAGCCTAGCGAACAGTGTATTGGCATTTGCCACCCATGTATTGTTAAACTCCTGCCCTTTGGGGTGTAGAAGAAAACCCTAGAACCCAAAGTAGAGTTTTGGAGCATTTTGGGTTAGTGGCTCAGGCGTCTGATAGACCAGGCAGGAAAGAATGAAAGTGGGTGTCTGCCTGTGGAAAGGGTGAGGGGCAACTGTTTCCAACTACTTGTGTGACACTTGGAGAGATTGTTAGTTCATCCATGCAGTATGGACTTACAGCACATACACTGCACTACACAGAGCCAGGAGTTTTACCATGCAAGTTAAGAATGGTACAGGACTGCAGCAGTTAACATTACTAACAAATAAATCAATTCATTGCCTTCCTGTTGTCCCTTCTGTGTGGAGTCTGCATAAATTCACTTCACTACAGTCTGCAAGTTCATTTTCCTTCTGTAATCCAGAGATGTGTGTGCAGATAAAGTGGTGATAAACCAGCATGTGTCTAGGTGTACAATTTAAAGTGGTGATAAACCAGCATGTGTCTAGGTGTACAATTTAAAGTGGTGATAAACCAGCATGTGTCTAGGTGTACAATTTAAAGTGGTGATAAACCAGCATGTGTCTAGGTGTACAATTTAAAGTGGTGATAAACCAGCATGTGTCTAGGTGTACAATTTAAAGTGGTGATAAACCAGCATGTGTCTAGGTGTACAATTTAAAGTGGTGATAAAGCAGCATGTGTCTAGGTGTACAATTTAAAGTGGTGATAAACCAGCATGTGTCGAGGTGTACAATTTAAAGTGGTGATAAACCAGCATGTGTCTAGGTGTGCAATTTAAAGTGGTGATAAATCAGCATGTGTCTAGGTGTACAATTTAAAGTGGTGATAAAGCAGCATGTGTCTAGGTGTACAATTTAAAGTGGTGATAAAGCAGCATGTGTCTAGGTGTACAATTTAAAGTGGTGATAAAGCAGCATGTGTCGAGGTGTACAATTTAAAGTGGTGATAAAGCAGCATGTGTCTAGGTGTGCAATTTAAAGTGGTGATAAATCAGCATGTGTCTAGGTGTACAATTTAAAGTGGTGATAAAGCAGCATGTGTCAAGGTGTACAATTTAAAGTGGTGATAAAGCAGCATGTGTCTAGGTGTACAATGTAAAGTGGTGATAAAGCAGCATGTGTCGAGGTGTACAATTTAAAGTGGTGATAAAGCAGCATGTGTCTAGGTGTACAATTTAAAGTGGTGATAAACCAGCATGTGTCTAGGTGTGCAATTTAAAGTGGTGATAAATCAGCATGTGTCTAGGTGTACAATTTAAAGTGGTGATAAAGCAGCATGTGTCTAGGTGTACAATTTAAAGTGGTGATAAACCAGCATGTGTCTAGGTGTACAATTCTTAACTAGAGTGGATACTGAAAATGTCTGGATGACTGGGGTACACTCTGAAACTCATGAGCAGATTAATGTAATGAATATTATTTTAATGCTCAGACTAGACCATTTAACAAGCTTCACTGCTCAGTATCTGTTCATCTACCCCACCTCCAAGCAACATGACATGTTCTATATTTTTAATCAACTCTAAAGCTTTTACACAGTTATAGAAAATGTACCATTTCTTCCAATTCCCTACTGACATTTTGGCTTTTCAGAATTCCTCATGAACTCTTATTGCCCTTCACTGCTTCTGCTGACCACTTCTGAATCACTCCCAATTACGTCAGTCTTATGCCACAGTAGCGCTAAACTAACTTAAGCATCAGAAATGTATGCTCACTTCAGGGCTTTTTCCCTAAACCCAGTGAAGGTCTATGTTAAATCAGCAAATGCTTAAAAAAGCAAACACTGATTTATCAACCCTCTAAGTGAAAGCTTAAAATCCCAATTGCTCGGAACAGCGATTATTTCCCCAGAAAAAAGAATCACTGATCCACAAAAAAAAAATAAAAATAAAAAAAAAAAAAACTTTAAAACAGTAAATAAAGTGATTTCATACCTACAATCACAATACAAAGTGACGTTCATCTACAATGACTTATTCAAACTCTGCTGATTTCTCTACAGCATTTCCTTTAGTATGTGCTTGATTTTTCAGGCGTCAAATAGAGCTGAAGTAGGTAATTTGTTTTTCAAACTTCTACCCATGAACAAATGAGCTGCAGAGAGACCGAGTTTCTGCAATAATGTATTTCTACAGTCCAAAATCACAAAACTGCAGCCATCATATCTTTTCCTTCAACTCATTCTCATTAAAATGCTTTCACTATTCTGAGTTATTTCTATTATGCATTTAATTGCAGAAAGTGTGGACTAGACATTATGAACTTGAATTTCTCCTCATACATGAATCTTCTGAATTTCTAATCTTCTCACTGCAGATGATTGCGAAGTATGACAGCATTGGTTATCCTTTTTGTCAAAAGTAAAACATTATTTCTTTGTGCCTGTCGGCAACAGACATTCAGAGAACTTGAAATAATAATCCACACACATGAGATATATGGTGTCATTGAAATGTAAACAAATATGCAATCACTTAACTGCATGGATAATCTGGTACTGGGTATGTTACCCCTCCTTCCTCTTTCCTCTGGATTGTTGCTAGGGCATAAAGTGCAGTCTTTATTGCTTGTTCTAAATGATTTGACACTTCTGGTCAGTAAATTATATATTTTGATCTTTCTTTGCACTCAATTATTCTCATATATGGTCCATGTATCCTTTCAAGCATTTGCTTTCTAAGTTGGTTTTGAACTATTGAAAAACATAAAGGAAAGGATTCTTAAGACCTCCAAAATGAGTTTAGTACATTTGTCCTTTTCTGAACAAACACACTGCAGAAGTCTTAAGAATCCTTTCTTGTATTTGGTTTTCGGCTTGTAACACTTGTACAAATGCATTATAAGAAGCATACAGCGGAAGTTTTGTTTGGTTTTCAACTATTATTTTGCCTTGAATAAATGTGTAGAAACAGGCAACCTGATGTCCAGATAGTCAATACTAACCACAGGAAACAAAGTCCAAGTTTCTTCTTTAACGTAAAAGTATTTTATTTTTCAAAAAGACAACGTTTTCGCCGTGACCCCTGTCACAGCTTCCTCAGAAGAAGACAAGTAAAACAGCTAAACTGGTCTGTTCAAATACTCAGTTAACAGGAAGTGACAAATAATTGCACTTCCTGCACTAATTTGACTCAATAAAAATAATGAATAAAATCATGAATAATCATAAAACTCCATTGAATTATCTATAAATATTGTATGATAAAAAACAACATAAAAATGTTCTTACTAGTGCATTTACATTAACATTGTAAAATTATGCATTAAACCCACAAAATAATGTACATATAGGCATTACCTAAAGTAGCTCCTTAGTTTAAGAACACATGAAATGTTACAGTTCTCATTGAGGCCATCTAGCCTAAATGCATCTAAATTCAACTGCCATAAAAGTTCGACACACTCAAGAACTATCTGAAAGGGGCCTCCCCTATCGGTTAAAGGTACTTGATCAATACCCATAAAACAAAAAGAGTGGTCAGGGTTACTGCTAACATGTTTTGCTAAGGCATTCTCTAAAAGAGGTTTTTTTATGGCATAAAGGTGCTGGTATATTCTCTCTTTTAGTTTACGATTGGTTTTTCCTATGTAAAAGGAAGGGCAGGAATTACACAAAGCAATGTACACCACTGACTTTGAATCACAAGTAATCCTCTGCTTAATGCTGTATAAGACCTAGAGGTTCATTTAAATGTGGATGCTGCAACATGTGTAAAGTGATGAGAACTGGAAATTCCTTTATAGTTAGGAATAAAAAATACAACATTAAGCAGAGGATTACTTGTGATTCAAAGTCAGTGGTGTACATTGCTTTGTGTAATTCCTGCCCTTCCTTTTACATAAGAAAAACCAATCGTAAACTAAAAGAGAGAATATACCAGCACCTTTATGCCATAAAAAAACCTCTTTTAGAGAATGCCTTAGCAAAACATGTTAGCAGTAACCCTGACCACTCTTTTGTTTTATGGGTATTGATCAAGTACCTTTAACCGATAGGGAGGCCCCTTTCAGATAGTTCTTGAGTGTGTCGAACTTTTATGGCAGTTGAATTTAGATGCATTTAGGCTAGATGGCCTCAATGAGAACTGTAACATTTCATGTGTTCTTAAACTAAGGAGCTACTTTAGGTAATGCCTATATGTACATTATTTTGTGGGTTTAATGCATAATTTTTACAATGTTAATGTAAATGCACTAGTAAGAACATTTTATGTTGTTTTTATCATACAATATTTATAGATAATTCAATGGAGTTTTATGATTATTCATGATTTTATTCATTATTTTTATTGAGTCAAATTAGTGCAGGAAGTGCAATTATTTGTCACTTCCTGTTAACTGAGTATTTGAACAGACCAGTTTAGCTGTTTTACTTGTCTTCTTCTGAGGAAGCTGTGACAGGGGTCACGGCGAAAACGTTGTCTTTTTGAAAAATAAAATACTTTTACGTTAAAGAAGAAACTTGGACTTTGTTTCCTGTGGTTAGTATTGACTATCTGGACATCAGGTTGCCTGTTTCTACACATTTTTACAAGTTTGTTTGCTCATTTTTGACTGTATTTTGCCTTGAATATTAAGTTTTGACCAAAATTGCTTCTTGAAAAAGATAAACCGGATTATTTCCTCACCAATGACTTTTGTTCAGCACAGCTATGCACTATAACATGTTTATGGAGCTGCATTTCTAACTCAGAATCAATATATCTCAAGTTCGTTCACATTTTGCTTTTTCTCTGGTTACTGTGGAATTCCTCAAAGCATCTCTGTCTTACTCGAATGACATGTTGTTTCTGACATGCATGCTGTATTTAGCATATTTGATCTTTATAGTTCATTCCCCGGTGTCTATTTCACTTGCATATTACTTATATTGCTCACATCTGCACACTACTGTTAGCAGCTCCTTTTCATCCGAGTATATTGCTTTTGTACATCTGTAAATGTTCTTGACATGGAGGCAGCTGTTGCATTTTTGTGTTTCATACTTACTCTAAAATAATGACTGGGAAGTATGCCACCTCACATGTAAGATCTCTGCTTCTCAACTCCAAGATATGGATTTTCAGTTCTGATTTCTAGTCAGTGTCTCTGTGAAGTCTGTATGTTATCCCCATGATTGTGTGGGGGTTTTGTGAGTCATCCCGTTTTATCATACCACTGACTACAGTAAATTTGTCCATACTTATATAGTAGATTCATCCTTGTGTGCTTGTGGCCAAGGGCATGGCTGAATAAGGAGCAAGAACCAGCTCACCAGCAAATAATAAAATATTTAATAAATGTACTTGACTATATATGTTGCCATGAAATTTCTCTACCTATCATGTTTATAAATATGTGGAAATTATAAATAAAGCCTTCAAAAAATCTAGTTAACACACAACTGGCTTACTTTTATCATAATATTCTAATGACACGTGTCTCGTTTTCGGACATTTCAAAGCTATTTTCCTATTTGCACTTTCCTAGTTTACAGCATGTTCTAATATCTTCCTTAAGAGTATGGCTAAATCAAGTACGTTAGATATCAACTTTATGAGAGATTTTACCATTCACAGAAAAAGCTGTCATTTCTGCTTGTTTTCTGACATTTGTATTTTTACAGTTGCTATTACTTTTTCTGTATCAGGCAACAGTATCTCTTACAACAGCATATGGATTCATGTTGAGCTATCAAACTCATTTAAATCAAATACCATTTGGTAGGAAAAATAGCCCAAAACGACTTTCAGCAATCACAAAACAAAGCTATTTTTTAGTGGAAAAAGTCTCCCTGGCACCACCATGTGTGTGTGTGTGTGTGTGTGTGTGTGTGTGTGGGGGGGGGGGGGGCAAATCCTTCAACTTATACGTACAAAGTCCAAGATTAACAACAATGGGGAAAATACATCCCCAATGATCATCAAACATAGGTTGGAATACTTTTGATGCTAGTGAAATGCCAACTAGATATCCATTATATCTGTAACATCACCATGGCATATTAAATGTGCAAAGATTGGAGTTGCACTCATCTGCCAAAAACACTTACTTCTATCTAGTACTGAAATAAAAAAGTTTTTCATTTGGCATTACAGAAACCACTCCAACAGCAGTCGATAGTCAATTCTCTAGTTAATCACTTTATTCGGATTTTATGGAGTAATATAAATGTGGGAGGTTTCTCTCTGTTACTTTAGCAATATTCATACTGTTCTCCTATTCTTTTGGCTTTAATTTCCTCTTAATGACTTGAGTTCTTAGTTTATTTCCTCTTGTGTTTTACTGCTAAGGGCTAATGTTAGTTTTCTTGGAGCATGTATTACTGGGATCACATCATGACTTTGTATTTGGTATTCTCCTAGTAAACTTAAGCCAGTAAATAAATCAACATAGGGATGCTGTGACTCTAATACAGTGTCTGAGATGCAGCTGTTCTGATTCTGTAACACATGCAGTCTTTGATTTTACACTGTGAATTTACTTTAAAATGCTTAGTTTTTAATAGCCAAGGAGCCCAAAATATCAAGAAAATGAATTTCAGTAAGTGACTTAGAAAATTATTTTTGATTTCATATGTCAACAGTTTTAACAGAATATGTTAAAATGTTCTCATGGGTCTCTGTTTAGTACGTAACAGCTCAATGCTTTAAAATAACATTTGAAGGAAATTTTAAAACATGCACTCATATCTAGTTTATATTCAGACTATCTTTTCAACAGTCTGCTCTGCATCCTTACCTCACTATTTCAGAGGTATAAATAAAGATCTGCCTAAGCAGCAAAGGCCGCCAAAGCAGACACCCAAGCAACCGCTACCCCAAAACAAAACACGTGCAACACATATCTCACAAAGCCAGTGTGCCAAACAGTCACAGCCCTTAAGACTAAACAACACACCTGATACACTTGTAATAGGTGACTCTATCATCAGGCACACTGACGTCCCGCTCACCAGGCTGAACAAGGAGAGGGTCACGGTGAGCAGCCTGTCGGGCGCTAGGATCCGCCACATAACACAAGCACTCGGGTCACTCCAAGGCAAGTACAAATATGACTCAGTCATTGTCCATGCTGGCGTGAATGACCTGAGACGTACCTCCCTGGACTACATGAAAAGAGACATAAAGGAGCTCTCTGGGCATGTAGCCCAGGCCGGTATGACGCTGACCTTGAGTAGCATCTTACCCTCACCAAGAATGATGCCACAATATGAAGACAAGATGATCAATTTCAACAATTGGCTTAAGTACTGGTGTCATTCAAAGGGGATCCAATGCCTGTCAGCTTGGGATGATATGCTCGACAAGCCACGATGCTTCGTTAGGGATGGCTTGCACCTGTCACCCCTGGGCTTTTGGATATTGGCAAAGGCTCTTGCTACCCCCATAGTGCCTTTTTAGGCAAGGCTCAAAAGACAAACCCACCTCCATAGGTATCACAAGGGATAAGAAACTAAGAGTAATGCTACTCAACGCCAGAAGTCTAAACCTCAAGATGCACGCACATGAAACTCTCCTTAGCATGGAGAACATCGATATCTGTGCAGTAACAGAAACCTGGTTCAGGGCTACCGAGAGCACCCCAGCACTACCCAAAACTTGTACCGAACCACAAAAGGAGGGAGAGTATCGATATTCATCAAAGATACCCACACCTCCAGGTTGGTGGCAAAGCACGAAGCATCAGAGACTATCCATGTGCAACTAACAGTGGGTAAAACTGCCTTCCAGTTTATAGCCTGCTACAGACCACCCTCCCAAACCCAGGAACCCCACTTGGCCTTTCTGAAAACACTGGAAAATATGAAGGTCTCTCCAAACACCATTATATTGGGTGACTTCAACTACCCAAACATAGACTGGGAGCATTACTCTAGCTCCAACACCCTAGCCCAAAGGTTCCTAGAATTTATAAACTCAAATGCTATGGAACAACTTGTTACCACTCCCACAAGAGGGGAAAACATACTGAACCTGATCATCACCAACATGGGGACTCTATGCTCCAGACCAGAAGTGTATCCCTCACTGGTAAGATCAGACCATAAACTAATCTCACTGGATATTCACATCCCGCCCCAACCCCCTGCCCAGAAAACCACAGTGAAAAACTTCTCTAAAGCAAATTTCACACTCCTCAAAACCGAGGTGGAATCCTTCAAAGCCCCCGGGCCTGTGGAAAATACGGCCCAGACCGCAGAATCCTTTATAAATGCATTCTATGAACACCTTCAGGAATGCATGGATCATGCGATCCCAAATAAAACCAAGACCCAATCCTCCAAAGGCAGACGTCCTGTCTGGTGGACCCCAGCCATAAACAAACTATACAATAGAAGGAGGAAGCTACTAAATGATAGAGCAAAATCCCAAAAAGGGAAGGCATCACTGATCAGTATTGGCAAAAACCTACGGGCACTCATAAAATTGTCTAAGGCCAGCTTCGAGAGAAAAATTGCACAGGACACTAAGGATAATCACAAGGCTTTCTTTAGTTATGTTAGGAACCTGGGTGGTAATTCCCAGATATGCTCAGAATTAGTCCAAAATGACAAAAAATACACTGAACCCACAGACATTGCCAACATCCTAGCTGACAGTTTCAGCGCAAACTCCCCCCCCCCCTTCCCCACCAAAAGGGCAAATATCTATCCCAGCAGAGTGCTGCCACCCTGACATCTCAGATGCTCAGGTAAGAGCCACCCTCTCCAAAGCAAAAAACACAGCATCAATGGGACCAGACAGTGTCCCGGGCTGCGTCCTACATGAACTCCAAGAAGAGCTAAACCCAAACATAAAACTACTGTTCAATCTCAGCCTTACTACAGGATATGTGCCCAAAGAGTGGCGTACAGCAACAGTGGTCCCTCTCCATAAAGGTGGTGCCTCAACGGATCCTGGAAACTATCGCTCCATAAGCCTGACTAGCTTGGTCTGCAAAGCTATGGAAAGGATCATCATGGACCTCATAAATAAAGATATTGGGGACCTACAGACACTGGATCCTACCCAGTTCGGCTTTGTTATGGGCAGATCCTGCCTCTTAAACCTGGTTGATTTCTTTGAAACAGTCGCCAAGGCCACTGACGAGGGGAAGGTGGTCCACACAGCCTACCTAGACCTTGCAAAAGCCTTCGATACAATACCCCACTCGGGCATTATAGATAAGCTCACCAGCTTAAATATAAACCCCTATGTGACTAGATGGATTGCAAACTGGCTCAAGGACAGAACCCAAATGGTTAGAATTGCTGGAGCCATGTCAGACTCCAAACCAGTTACAAGTGGTGTCCCACAAGGCTCAGTCCTGGGACCTCTCTTGTTCGGTATATATTTCTCGGAGGTACAGGCCAACACGGAAGGACTGTGGCTGACCAAGTTCGCAGATGACTGCAAACTGGGCGCCATAATCGACTCTCCAGCCGACACAAGCATCCTGCAAAAGGGCCTCATAGAAACAGACAACTGGTGCCAGAGCCATGGCCTCAAGCTAAATGCCAAAAAGTGTATAGTCATCCCCTTTGGCAAAACAAAGTGCCACAAATTACCACATAGGTGGTAATCCATCAAGTACAGAAGAAGTAATTAGGGACCTGGGGACCCAAGTTGATAGCAATCTCTCATTTGACAACCACGTGGCCAAAGTGGTTAGAAAAACATTTTATATAGCCCACCTAATCATGAAGGGATTCACATCTAGATCAGGGGAGGTCATCGTGCCTCTTTACTCATCCCTCATCAGGCCCATAATTGAGTACAATGCCCCTTTTGGGATGTACCTTACCAGACACCTGCAGCAACTGGAAAGACCCCAAAAGTACCTCACCAAGAGGATCAAAGGGCTCAAACAGATGCCATATGCTCCAGCTCTACTCAGTGGCATACCGCCTGTTCAGAGGCGATCTGTGCCTGACGTATAAAGCCATGTCCAACCCGGAATTAATGGACATGCTGCACCTCAGAAAATCCAAATCCCATTGAGCTACGCGCTCGAGAGACTTGAACCTCAGCACTGAAATAAATAGGACATGCTGGAGGGACAGATTCATAACCCAGAGGCTCCCTTCACTCTGGAATAAAATCCCAGTCCAGGTTGGGCAGAGACCCTCATTGACTCTCTTCAAGAGGAATCTTGATGAGTGGATGGGAGATCGTAGGTTTACCCTGGGTATCACTTCTGTGTCACTGTTAGACAGAGGCACAGTATACTAACCTCGAAAAAGGGCATAGCAAAATAAATTTAAAATGTGTGGCGAAAGCCAAACACATTCTGGCTAGGCTTATAAATGCCCTAGGGCAGATAACCTATTATGAACCTAGGTAAAACATTTTGTTGTGAGCGGTATTTGCTGCGTGCGGTTACTGTTGTTTGGCTTGGTTGCTGCTCTACATTTTTTACTTGTTGGTGTGGAATTCAATTTATTTTTTACATTTTAAGACTTCTTAGCTAATCTGCTTATGGTGAGGAGCAAACTGAATTTCAGACTTATAGTTTCCATGTTCCCTTCAAGGTACAGTGCTGCAAAACAATTCATCATGATTCCAACTGAGCCATTCTTTTCTGCTAAGAATTAGAATTCTGTGCTTTGAAACACAAACAATGGAAAACAAATATATTTCTATACTTCTGTGGATGTCATTCTCCAGTTTCAGCAAACGGTGATGATATGGTCCAGCTACCTTGAGGTATATATTATACTTCAGGTAGCTAAAGATATATATTATACAAACCGAGGCTTCTAGAAAAATGTGTACCACATCACATGAAACTTTCTATAACTAGCTCCTTAGCATTTAAATATATATCCCCATTGTAAAAAAAGAGATGGAACACAGAAGATACAGTTTTGGATCTGCTCCACTGTCCACCATTAAAATTACATTTATATCTGATACCCGCATGGGGTCCCTCAAGCCTCACCAATGGTACCCAACAGGGTCAAGTATTATAATAAGGCACAAAAACATCAATCACTAAACAATTGAAGAGCAGAATGCTCACAGCAGCATGCAGAAAATATTCACGTTTGCCCTAAAGAGGGACCTATATCATCTACTCTCAGAAATAGGTTTTACACTGAACACTCACACAGTAGAGTATTTGGCTTAGCTTGCAGTCCTGTTTCTCATCTTTTGTTCTCTCTGCTATACTAGCTGTACTTTACATTCTCACACATACAAATTTCCAGGTGTCAGAAAAATATGTATTAGTAATATGCTTAGTGCATTTAGAGCTTGAAAAGGGTTAACACATTTATTCTATTTTACACTGCATAAATCTGTACAAATTGCATAAGCTTTCTGACCTTATATAGTCATGAAATATGCGCAGCTAAAATCTTTGCTTATGCCTTGGAAATTTACTGAGAAGCAGATGATTTCTGCTTGTGTCAGGAAAATAATGAATAGAACAATACCACTTGTATAAATGTTATGAAACTTAGACAAGGAGTTCCGCTTGTGCTGTGAGAAAATACACAGCTGTAGAAGCTATAGATAATTAGAACAAAGACTGCTTGAAAATATGAACTGTAATCAGCATTTGCTTATGCCTGAGTTAGGAAGTACCTTGAAATGTAACACATACATTAGAACTATACAATAGTAGCTTGTAACGGGCTGGTGCCCACCAAGGCCAGGTTGTTTTTCTCAAAAAGTTTCTCACAAATCTAGTCATGTCAGCAGAAAATCTGAGTAACATCTGCTGTAGAACAATACTGAAAGTTGTGTTTGATTACGTCAGCCATAGAAGGCCATGTCTTGTAAAACAGTATAAGAATAGCACACTTCCTGTTAGTAGTTAGGCAAAATCTTGTATTTGCATGTTTTTGTCTCCTTGCTGCAAGTTATTAAATGTGCCTTAACTGAACCTTACGTGTATTGGTCTTTGAAGTTTTTTCCTTTGACAGATTGATCCTTCAGACCGGAAACCCTCACTTTGCCTCGGATCAGACAGGCCAGGTGGCTTGAAACCGTATGGGGAAGAAACCACTTCTTATTTGAAAAGCCCTCCGACTGAATTGTCGTACAAAAGAGGCCAGCCACTTTCTGATCTGCGACTGAAGGACGGGTTTACACGAACCAGGTGATCAATCACGAAGGCTCAGGTAAGGTGAATCTACCTTTTTTTTCTGTTTTAGATCAGGGACTAGATTTATATTGTTTTGTTGAGACTTTGTTTTTACAAGTCAGGGACAAAAAGATTACTGTCTTGTCATAGATCAGGGAAACAGAGCAGGTAGGCAGTCATTCTGAAGAGACTATAACAAAATCGGTGGTACCACGTTAAAAAATAAGGAGTTATGCAACGATTTAAAGGGTAGAACAAAATGGGTGGTAATTGCACAAAAAGATCCCAAAATCCGCCATTAACCGAAGACTCAAAATACATGCAGTCACAGCGTGCTGATATTAAATACTATTCAAAATGGGTTAATAAGTATGAATTTGATGGTAAACTAGAAAAATCCTCACTTATCAAACTTGTCAAACAGCTTAAAACCGATTCCAGAGGTCGGGTAAAAAAGCAGCACCAATTAGGAATTCCTCAGGCGCACAGGTGGATTGAGGAAGTAAACCGTAGGAAACAAAAAAGCAATGTTTTTAGATAAGGAGGACAATAACTTAGTAATAGCATCGGCCCCTCCTCCTCCCTTATCAGAATATGAAGCAAGTGAACAAGTTAGTCCACCCCCGCGATATCCTGCTGTCTCTGTAAATAGAGATACTACAAAAACGAAACCATTTATTAGAGATCCCATCGAGGCCAGGTCTCGAACACAGGCAGGTAATTCAAAAGGGGACATTGAGCTATATCAAATGGGTAGGAATTCACAATCTATGAGTGAAGAAGAAACATGCCCACTTATAGAAGTGCTTAATCCTCAGGCAGGGCAAGAAGGTCAGGACCCAACTATCCTAGTGTATAGACCCTGGACTCCAGAAGACATCCGGAAAGCCACTGAAGGAATTCCCCATCCAAAAGTTAATTTCAGAAAGTTCTTAGAAGATTTGCAAGGAATGAGGCTAAGTTATAATTTAAACGGAGAAGAGATAGAAAAAGTAGTCAGACAAATTGTGGGACCAGATTGGCACATGATTAGTGGCGACTGGAATCCCTGTGATGCTGCGCTCAGGCCCCTCCCACATAGCAGCGCAGAACTAGACAACAGAGTGAAAGGTCTTACAGACCGCATCTCTGAGAAATGGAAGCCTAGGGCAGACTGGACTTGCATTAATCAATGCATCCAACAAGAAGGCGAAACTGTTGACAGATATTATGCCAAACTGTTAGAATGTTTTAATAACCATTGTGGACTGCAGGTTCCTGAAGATCAGACACACGATTCCCCATATGAGCAGCAGCTAAAGAATGCATTTTTGAAAGGCAGTATTGCACCCATAAGCAGTTTTATTACAAAGCACATGGTAGATCATCGTTCAAGCAGGTTACAGTCATTACTTGAATATGCTAGGCATGCCGAAAGGCATTTTATTAGCAAAAAGAAAAAGAAAGCCCAAGTATTTTCTGTAGAAGATGGAGCAGAAGTTTATGTAGTACAGTCCAGGAAAAAGGGCAAGGGAAATGACCAGGGAAACAAACAATTTGATTAGCTATCAGAAGACTTTGAAGGGCGAAAGAAAGGGGGTGAATGTTTCAAATGTGGTAAAAAGGGACACTTGGCAAGGGATTGCAAGAAAAACAAGAAGGCAACCACGGAAGACAAGGAGGGTGAGGACTGACTATGATAGTCAGGAATCACTAGAAGGGGATAGCAGAGATATGGCAAATGAGAATGTGATAGAGGGAGTAGAGGATGTGACAGAAGAAATAGAGGAAGTACAGGAAGTTACGGATAGTGAAGAAAATGAAATATTGGATTTAACTTTATTGAGCTTAGAGCTCTATTTAGCAGACATGAAACCAGAAGTTACACTCCTGGTAGTAGGGAGGGAAGTCAGATTCTTGTGTGACTCAGGGGCATCATGGACCCTGATACATCCCTCCAAACTGCCAGAGAATTCAGAGTCACCTGATTACATACAAGTGAAAGCAGCTAATGGACACTTGTATCGGGAGCCCCTCTCCCATAATATTGCAATAACTGATCCTGTTTCAGGATTGACCCAGAAAAGTAAAATTGTTGTTTCTGCAAAATGCCCAGTAAATCTCTTGGGCAGAGACCTTATGCAGCTATTTAGTATAGCAGTAGTTCCGACTATGCAGGGTATGGAAGCACAGCAACAAATCGATACCTTTGCAGTGCAATTGGAGGGTGAAATGTTTTATTGGTACAGCCAGGACTTGGTTACGACTGGTCCAGGGGCAGTAACCAAAAAGTTGATGAATGTAGCCATCAGCAAGTTCCCCTCCCTTGACATTGATGAACAACATTTGTTGCACTGTACTCTGTATTATTGTAACACACCGGAACCTGATAAGGAATATGAGCAAGAATTGTTTAGAAATCATGCAAACAGATTGATATTACGTAATCTGTACTGGGACATGGAAGGGAACAGTGTAGTCAGCTGTTCATTGCCCCAGGAGTTCTTTGCACTTTATAAATCTAATAGATTACCACATGTTAGCTTAACTAAGGACAAGAATGTAAAATGGGTAGACGTAGGAGAAAAGGTTACGAGGTGGGAGAAGCAGACAGAGTGAGAACTGTCAAAACAAGGAATACAAAGGCAGAAGTTGAATTGGATAACTCAGACCCACCCAGCTGTACACTTGCAGTCTAGCAAGGGCAGCTGATTAGCACTCCTATTGAAGGAGGAAAAGAATGCCTTACAGAATATACCAGAAACCCTTTGGTCAATAGGAAAGTCAGATGTAGGACTTATTCGTACAGTGGGGCTAGTTACTATTATGCTAAAGTCAGCATTTAGGCCACAGAAAAGACTGTATCCCTTAAGAAAATATGCAGAGGTAGGAATCAAACCTATTATAGCAGCTTTACTTAAGGAAGGGGTGCTGGTGGAATCTCCTTATTCACCATGTAACATGCCCTTATTTCCTGTTAAGAAAGCAAATGGAGAATGGCGTATGGTCCAAGACTTACAAGCTGTAAATGATGCAGTAATACCAAGGGCACCTATGGTGCCAGACCCACACACCCTTTTGAATGATTTAAAACCTCAACAGAAATATTTTTCTGTGGTAGATATCAGCAATGCGTTCTTCTCGATACCGATACACCCTGACAGCCAGTATTGGTTTGCATTCACATTTCAGGGGAAAAGGTATACATATACGCGACTACCACAGGGATATTGTGAAAGTCCAACAATATTCTCACAAGAAATGGCAAGCAACTTGGCAGGTTTTACCCCACCGAGAGGTAGTCAGATTTTACTTTATGTTGATGATATCCTGCTGGCGGCCCCCACCCAGAAAGATTGTAAAGAAGATACCATAGCGCTATTACAATTTTTAGCCACTGAAGGACATAAAGTAAACAAAAATAAACTGCAGCTTTGGAGAAAACAAGGTAAATACCTAGGATATGCAATAGCCAAGGAGGGTAGGACATTAGATGAGGACAGAAAAATAGCGATTTTACAAGCACCAAAACCCATCACCAAGAATGAAACAATGTCCTTCCTGGGTACGACTAATTTTTGTTGGAGCTGGATTCCAAACTATGCCTCGGAATCTGCACCGCTGACTAACCTGATTTATGAAAAGCCTATGGCAGCACAGGATTTGTTACAATGGACACCACAAGCAGAATCTGCTTCCTGCAAACTGAAACAGTTAATAGCGTCCTCATTAGTTTTGGGATTACCAAACTATCATAAACATTTTTTCCAAACTGTAGATTGTAAGCAAGGTTATATGACATCAGTGTTAACACAGCAGCATGGGGACAAGCAATGCCCTATTGCTTATTATTCATCACAACTAGACCCAGTGGCACGGTCTTTACCTCACTGTGTACAAGCAGTAGTTGCAGCTGCAATGGCAGTACAGGCTTCGGCCTCAGTAGTTTTGTTCCACCCTCTCACATTGAGAGTGCCTCATGCAGTCGCGATTATTTTACTGCAAGAGAAGGTAGCATATCTTTCCCCTGCTAGGCATCTTTCCTGTATGACTATATTGTTGAGCCAACCTCATATGACAACTGAATGATGTATGACTTTGAACCCTTCTACCTTGCTCCCAACCCCTGCAGATGGCACACCACAGAGCTGCCTGCAGGTGATTGAGCAAAAGACACTGCCTAGAAAAGATCTCATGGATGGCCCCTTGGATGATGCCGAGGTGACATACTACGTGGATGGCTCGTGCAAAAGGGGTCTTGCAGGACAGAACCTAGTAGGATATGCAGTAGTCTCTGATACTGGGATTATAGAAGCAAAACCTTTACCACACAACTTATCTACATAGGCAGCAGAATTGATTGCCTTAACACGGGCATGTACCTTAGCAAAGGGTAAATGTGTAAACATTTTTACTGACAGCCAGTACGCTTTTTATAATGTACTTGTTTTTGCACAACAGTGGAAAACTCAAGGAATGATGACATCTACTGGCAAACCAATCAATCATGCACAGTTTATTTTAGATCTCTTAGAATCTATTCAGTTACCTCAGAAAGTAGCTATTTGTAAATGCACAGCTCATACCAAGCAACAGGACAGGATATCAAAAGGTAATGCGAGAGCTGATACAGCTACAAAGCAGGCAGCTTCAGAAGTATTTCTTTTGAATGAGGAATTACAACCCTCTGAGATTTTAGACTTAGAAATGTTAAAAACAATGCAGACACTTACTATGCAACCTGAAAAACAAAGATGGGTAAAACAAGGAACAATTCTTGAAAAGGGGCTGTACATCTCTAAAGAAGGGAAACCAATATTGCCGTCTAATTTGTTTAGATATGCTGCTTTGTTGAGCCATGGGCAGTGCCATGTCTCAACAGGGGGGATGGTACAGCAGGTGAGCCAAGTGTTCATGACATACGGATTCTTAAACTACTCTAAAAAAATTTTGTTCGATGTGCCACGTTTGTAATAAACATCATGCACAAGGGGCGTTAAAGCCCAAGCAAGGGAGTTTCCCTGCACCACCATATCCATTTCATACTATCTGTATGGATTTTATAGAATTGAACAAATGTGAAAATAAGAAGTATTGTCTTGTCATTGTAGATATGTTTTCCAGATGGGTGGAAGCCTTTCCGACTAAAAATCCAGGCAATGGTGGAAAAAGTTCTCATTAAAGAAATCATCCCTAGATTTGGCATTCCGGAAAGGATATACAGTGACAACGGCACACACTTCATAAACCAGACCATACAACAGTTAAGTAAACATTTTGGTATTTCTTTAAAAAATCATTGTGCGTATCACCCACAATCTGCAGGGCTAGTAGAGAGGCATAATGGGATTTTAAAGAGTAAGCTAAGGAAGTTAATAGTAGAAACACAGAGAAATTGGGTGTACTGTCTGCCCCTGGCACTGTTGAGGATGAGAAATGTTCTGAATGCAAAAGGATTGACTACTTTTGAAAAACTATTTGGAAGGGCTTATTATATACCTCAGTGGAAATCTCTCATACCCGCAGACCAGGAAGCTGACAGTACACTAGCTGAGTATATGAGAAACCTAATGAATTCTAAACATCTGCTGCAGTCAAATTCTGTTTTAGATAAAGAATGAACCAGACCGTCAGAAGTGGCAGTACCCCCGGGTACCTGGATCTGGGTGAAGACAGTAAAGAAGACGACTTGGGCGTCACCAAAGTGGGAAGGTCCATATCAAGTGCTTCTGTTGACACCCACTGCAGTCAAGATAGTGGAGCACGTCTCCTGGATCCACCTGACGCACTGCAAACTAGTCAAAAACTGTGAACTGGACAAAAATCTTGTCACATGCCAAGAGTAAAAATGATAGAGTCCAGAAGAAACAGGAATGCAGAACAACCCTTTCCTCAGAAGTATTGCATAATCATCCTGTTAAATGTACTAGTGACAATAATCTTTTTGCTGTGGCCTTTCCTTTTCCCAGCCACACAGACTGAACTGAATAAACGTGAAGCGTTACTCATAGACTGGCATCCAAACTTTAACACTTACCAGGCAATTAAATATGTGTATGCTGAGACTTTCAGTGTTTCGAATTGCTGGATTTGCACAGCTTTGCCGACAGCATATGGGGGGTTATTAATGACCACGGTCCCCCTAGGGGTCAATGAGACCTGGGAAAATTTGATTTATGATACCTCAGCCATTACATCACAAGATAAAATTCCATTGCACTTGTCTGTTCCATAAAAGGGAACTGTGTGTTTTTATAAAAATTATACTGTTCAGGTGGGTTGGAGCAATTGCAATGTGACTGCTCCTTATAAATGTTACACTAAAGGTAATAATGCAGATTTTTATTGTAATACAAACTACAATTAATTTCTTGGATTGATGCACAAAACACTTGATGAAGTAAAACATAATTCTGTTCTTTATAAGCAACTGTCTATAATTGATAAAAAAATGTTTCATGCAGGGCAAGTGTATATTCGCAGTAAGGTTACTACTAAAGTAGAGGACTGTTATTTTGTGTGTGGCAGAAAGGCATACAAATGGTTACCTGAGAATTGGTCCGGCAGTTGTTTTTTGAGTTACCTGGTTCTGGCCATATGACACACTGCAGTTTTGCCTCGAGGAAAAATTAGAAATGTCCGAGAGGTCATCAAGAAACATGTAAATCCAGTGGGACAAATCGATGCAAGTTGGAAAAACCATAATTCTATAGGCAATGGACTGACACATATGGACTTGAGTGATAGTGTTATATCGTGGGCAGGCATATTACCAGCATATGGAGTAGTGAAACCGATCTGGGAGCTGAGAAAACTGTCTAAACTTCTCGAAGTAATGAGCAACGCAACTTTTTCCACTCTCGAATTGGTCACTAATTAACTGAATGCCATGAGAACTGTAGTGCTTCAAAACCGCATGGCTCTCGACTTCACCCTAGCGGCGAGAGGTGGTACTTGCGCTTTAATCCAGGAAGAGTGCTGTTCGTATATTCCTGACCATAAACACGAGATAGACAATCATCTTGAGGTAATTCAGCAAGTGTCGGCCATGACCAAACCAGGCCCAAACCCACTGATGGACTTTTTCCAGAAATGGTTTGGGGGGGTGGGGTACCATCCTAATGAACATCCTGATTGCCATTTGTGTAGGAATGCTCCTACTGGGAGTATGTGTTTGTTGTGGCATCCCCTGCATGAAAAGACTGATTAAAGACTTTATAGACATGTTAGTTTCTGAGACCTTATATCAAAGAGCTGAGTCTGAAGAACTATTAAAAAACTGAAATGCTTTCATAAGTTTAAACTGAATGACTCTCTTAACTGCAAATCCTGAGTAGGAAGAGGTTAGGAGAAGAAAAAACAGTTTACGCTTATTTTGAAAGTAGAATAAAAGTATTAAAAGGGGGAAATGTCAGAAAAATATGTATTAGTAATATGCTTAGTGCATTTAGAGCTTGAAAAGGGTTAACACATTTATTCTATTTTACACTGCATAAATTTGTACAAATTGCAGAAGCTTTCTGACCTTGTATTGTCATGAAATATGCGCAGCTAAAATCTTTGCTTATGCCTTGGAAATTTACTGAGAAGCAGATGATTTCTGCTTGTGTCAGGAAAATAATGAATAGAACAATACCACTTGTATAAACGTTATGAAACTTAGACAAGGAGTTCCGCTTGTGCTGTGAGAAAATACACAGCTGTAGAAGCTATAGATAATTAGAACAAAGACTGCTTGAAAATATGAACTGTAATCAGCATTTGTTTATGCCGGAGTTAGAAAGTACCTTGAAATATAACACATGCATTGGAACTATACAATAGTAGCTTGTAACGGGCTGGTGCCCACCAAGGCCAGGTTGTTTTTCTCAAAAAGTTTCTCACAAATCTAGTCATGTCAGCAGAAAATCTGAGTAACATCTGCTGTAGAACAATACTGAAAGTTGTGTTTGATTATGTCAGCCATAGAAGGCCATGTCTTGTAAAACAGTATAAGAATAGCATACATCCTGTTAGTAGTTAGGCAAAATCTTGTATTTGCATGTTTTTGTCTCCTTGCTGCAAGTTATTAAATGTGCCTTAACTGAACCTTACGTGTATTGGTCTTTAAAGTTTTTTTCCTTTGACACCAGGGAAGGCTGGTAACATTCTCAAATATTATTAACACTATCCTCACCCAAGGTAGTGTACACCACTCATTCCAGATTACCAGTCTGAGGATCTCACAGTTACCGTTTCACTGCTGTTAATAAACCAAATAATTATAATTAAAAATGATAATGTGTAGTACGACATTCTGGTTTAACAGAAGTCAATGCTAGCAGCTTATCACAAAATCATCTTAATTAATACATAATCATTTTAAAGTTAATGCATAAAATATTTACTTAAGAAGGAATGAATTATGCAGTACAATTAATTACATGTACAGAAAATACTCCTTTTAAATAAGTAGGTTACAAACAAGAAAAGCAACTGTCTACAGTTGGACATTTTTTACTGATCCCTACTTAATGTAGCTAAATTTTCAGAACATACTATACATAGAGAGAAATGCCAAAGAACTGAAAGTCTATTCATCACAACCATCAGGATAGTTCTGCCTTTTTCTCAACAGTCTTGTTTCCCCTTTTGACTTCATCAACTATTTGGTTGATATAGTGTCATACAGACCACAGATGTAATTTAGCAGTGTTTCACATTTATACACTAAATAAATTGTTTACCTGTTTAGGTTAGTTATCTCCTTAAATAATCTTTTAATTTTACAACTCTAGCCTCCTGGCCAATATATTGTCTCAAATGTTGAGATAACTGGGTAAAACAATTACAGTTTTACATGTGTGATATGTATTTCACATCTTATGTATAGTTGCTGTATTTCCATATTTCCTGGCAGAATCCAGAAGCAAACTTCATATTATTATTATTAAGGTCACAAAAGTTCACACTTTTTTTTTTTTGGGGGGGGGGTACATTACAGATACAGAGTATATAGAAAAGGTCATAATTTCTTACATATTTTATTTTATCCTTTGCAGGGTCCATGGCATTTCAGTGCAGCTTTCATATATGTTATATTCTGGCTCAGGAAACATTAGCATATTTATTCTCAGACATGTCCTCTCCCATCTTTTATGCCTCAAGCAAGTTTTCTCAAGACACTATTAAAATGATTGTTGAGATGAAAAGGTTTTTCTGAGTAAGCATCTTGGTTATAGGGTTAGGTCCTGTCTGAATGAGTTCTACATAGACAGGCTTTAGCTGAATATTACCATCACACATTCTTTGACCACAGAATATACTTCTGTGATTTCTATCCAACCCTTGTTGGCATTAATAGTTAACATGATCCTTTTTAGCCTGCATGGTACCACTCTAAAATGTGGGACATGTTCCTGCCAGGACTAGCTATAGACTGCATGTTACTCAGTTTTCAAGATCATAACAACATAGTTCCTATCAGCTGCAAAAATGCAACCTACCCACCTCTAGTTGGCTGTTGGGCATTCTTTATCCCAAAAAGCATCTTGCTGAGCACATGTAGCCTAACATGGGAAACAAAAGCTGATGTCTTTTGTGCTGCAGGTTTCAGATGTACTAGCCAGTAACCCTTGGTCAGGTCAACAGTAATTAGATGCCTAACCTTATCCAACTCCTCTAAGACTTCATCCATCTCATGGGGTATGCACCTAACTCTGTGATTATGTAGTTTCCTCCAGTCTTTACAGAAAGTGGTACTGCCATCTTTCTTTTGCTGCAGAACCACCAGCAAGGCCCAGGTCCTGTTGGACCTTTGAACTCCTGGATTACCATCTGATCCAATATCACCTCCAGTTCCCTTCTCAGGGTTTGCTTGTACCTACTCAGACACCTTATAAGGGGCTGTATGATGGGCTGCTGGGTCCCACTGACCACATGGTGTTGCTCCATGTGGATAGTCCCTGGCTTAAACATGTCCTCAAGCTCCTGTAGTACTGCACAGCTCTCCTGAACCTGCACAAGTGAGAGCTGTTGGGATAGGGCTCCCTTATCCATCGATGTGTCAAATCAAGCCTTACTGATGAGGTCTGGTAGAAGATCTCTCTCTCTCTCTGTCTCCAATTTCTTCTGAAACCCACTGCAGAGACGAGATACAAGTGCTTCCCTGCAAAGGTAGGGATTTATCATGTTACCATCATAGACCGTCTACTTCTGCATCCAGGGTGATAACTCTACCACAGAAAAAAAACATCACTTTCTTTTCTCACAGCAGTGAGAGGAACCTCCAATGCTATCTGCAGTTTTGTGTCTAACAAGAATAATCACAATCACTTTCTGGTCATGTCTAATCATACCAGATCTGTTGTTGCTGTTTTTACATTTACTAGATTTCCTTGTGCCATCCCCGTAACTCCCTAAGCCTAGTCTTAAAATTTAGTGCAAACTCCCCAACAAATTATCTGTGGGGATGGCAATCATCTTCTTACTCATCACTCCAGGGTCCCCTCAATGTATAATCATACTGCAACTAAAAGAAAGAAAATCCTGTGACATTCTGTGGCATCACCTGTATGGAAAGAGAAGGTAAAGCAATTAGCTCTCCTACTTAAACTAGTCTATGAATGCTCTCAGCTTGTCTGTTACTTGTAAGTGACAATTTTGAAATGCTTTACCTCACAATACTTTCACAAACAGGCAAACACATCTGACAGGAGATTTGCTCCTCTTTTTCTCAGTACACCTTGTGGGGAAACCTATTCTGCTGAAAATTACTTCCAGAGAAGTTTCTACATTTTAAGCCTCAGTAGAGGTCAGACCCACTGCTAGGAGTTACTTAGGAGCACAGTACACCACCATCAGGATATACCTGTTATATATGAAGCTTAGACCACTAAGTATTGTCACACAATGCCCATATTACTCTCTAAAACAGTCGTATAATAATGCTAAAACTATATGCCTTTGGTTATTATCTCATGGCTTGTAAATTCTCTTTCAATGCAGTTCCAGTCACATATTTTGTAATGTCTGGCCAATAGAAAATTTGAATAATCCTCATTTTTGTTCATTTTATACCAATATAGCATGAAATGGAATATTGAGGGCTATGGTCAGAAGTGTCTGTTTGTAAAACTACTGTTTGACCTCTTGTCTATCCTTCATTCATGAGCCAGGTCTCTGAACAACAAATGTCCAGTATATGCATTCCTACTCCTCATGTTAAACAGCCTCCATGACTACATCCCTCAAATTCTGAAAAGCAGGTTTGAAAAATGAACCTCTCTCACTTCTTTCTTTGTGGCCCTCCTAAACTCTGCCTGCCAAGGCAATCTAATATTCTCTGACAGCGAATGCCTCAAATTCAGGCTTGATACTACCTAACTCTCCACCGAAGTATACTTTTCCAGGATAATCTTAGCTTCTCCATTGATGTGGCTCAGAATCAACCTCACTGTGAAATACTCCCTCAGAATAGCCACATCTCCAGGCTTTGGTTTGAGTTGCGGGCTCCGTTTGGTTCTCATCCCTGCTGCCTTTCCCTTGGGCTCAACTCCATTTCTGTTACTATCTAACCACATGTGCAGAGGAAACTGCATTATGACATTGTTTTTCTCTTAAAATATTCAGTGGGTTATCATCAAATTCTGTTACGTCTCAGCCAAAGTAAACTCTGGCCAATGGTACCCAGAAGGTGTCATTCTCAAGGTTCTAACTGGTGTTAACAACATGGAAAGTATTTCTCCCTTTTAACCACTGCAGGTTTAACAATAGATATGTCTGATGCTTTATCCCTCTTGGCAATGGTCTCTCTGCTCTTGTCCAGGACTGGGGTATGAATCTTTGTGGCGGTTTGGGGCAGAAATTGTCTATAGACAACTTACCACTGTTTTGGGACTATCTCTACTGTGGTGTGTACTATACATTTGCTCCCCACCTTGTTACAGTGGACACTGACACAATATATGCCGTCATTGATTAAACTGAAAACATTCAAACATAAGACCAGGACATGTACTTAAACTTCTCTGTAGTATCTGCTGTTATGGGTTATATTTTCTAAAAATTCAAAAAACAAACTGGTGAAAAAACCACCCTTGCAGGTCCAGCGCCTTTAAACTCCTGGATTCAGATAGATGTGTACAAAGTTCTTTATAATCCAAAGGTTATGTTGTAAACAAGAACGCCAATAAATGAAAAAAACCCAAATTGAAATTTTATTAAGCTTAAAAACAAGCTTTTCATCGGCGCTCTGCACCACCTTCCTCAGAAAACAAACTGCACCACACATTTGTCTCACTATAAATATATCACTACTCAGATGCGCCCCCTAGCGGCTCCCCTTTAAAAAGCACATAATTACACTTTGAAATTTTTAACTAAGAAGCGGCCAAAAATTTCAACAATTTGGTATCTACTACTCATGCCTGCCATCAATGCTGGTAAACCTATAATGCTCCAAATATTGAATCTTAAAGCCACCATAAGTATATATAAATACAAATGATAAAATGTGTCAATAACCACAAGAAAAATTATAATATATGTTAAAAATAAGTATAAACGTGGAATAAAAATTCCTGCAAGTGTTAATATAAACATTGGTATAAACAATAAATGGTGAACACAAATATAATGAAAAATGGTGAGACCCAAAAATATGTTCCCAGATGGCATTAAGTCACTCCAGGGGGCTACACCTCACTAGGCTTCTCAATTTGAGGAAGCAACTGATGGAAAGCATACTTTTAAGTCCAGGTAAATGGTAAGCTTCCAACTTAAGTTGCCACATCAACTCCTTGCATTCCAGTCTTAAAGAATCGGGTCCCCCCATAAACTCTTGGTTTAGCCGATCGATCACTGTAAATGAAAATTCGTGGCCTGGGTTATCTAATATATGTTTGGCCAGAGCATTGTCGATTAAGGCTCCTATTTTTCTCTAGTTCCATGTCCAAGTAGGTAATCTTGTCAATGGCAAACTCACATGTGAATTTCAAAAATTCTGTGGAGCCGTTAAAAAATGACACCAAGTTATTATCATCTAGAGTACCAGTGAAGATGACAAAAATGTTATCCAAGAATCTAGTGTATAACGCTACTTTTTCTTGGACCAAAGAATTAGATAAAACAAACCCCCTCTTCCAGTGGGCCATGACTAAATTGGCCACACTGGCTCCACAGGGCGATCCCATAGGGACCCCAATCAATTGGTGGAACCACCGGTGATTAAATGTAAAAAAGTTGCTGGTAAGAATAACCTCCAATAGTTCGCTGACCAGCGTAACCTCTTCTGCAGGAGCATGGTGAAAAACCATTTCCAATTGGATCCACTCAACTGCCTCCAAATGGAGGATAGATGAGTACAGATCAACAACGTCAATGGTCAAGAGAATACATTCAGCGTTAAATGGAACAGAACCCACTTTTTCCAAAAATGCCCAAGAATCTCTCGAAATGTATTGGACTCTGTCCACATACTTCTTGAGGATCTCATCCACCACCTTGGCCGCTGCATAAGTGATGCTTCCCCTGGCACTGACCTGTTGCCGCATAGGAGGATCATAGATGTTCTTGTGTATCTTGGGGTTCCCAAACAAGACTGGAATTTTAGGTGATACCACAGAAACAAAATTGTATACATCCACATCCATAACGCCATTGATGAACATCTCCTCAAAATATGACCGGATGTGGCACAAACTAAGATTCAATTCATTCTTAGAAACCTCTTGGTAAGTATCAGAAGATAAAATAGCCAACATCCTGTCATTGTAGTCATTCATATCCATAGCCACCAATCCCCCTCCAATATCGGGTTGCATAAGTCTAACTGATGCAAACCTGAGTACCTCTAACAAGGCCCTCTCCTCCTTAGTGATATTAAAATGAGCCTGGCACCTTGAATTGAGGAGCTGGTGGAAGTCAAGATCACACAATTGTTCGAAAATTCCGAAAGCTGGGAGTAATGGCGGATTATAAGTACTTGGTATGTGGTAATGGTTCTTGCATTTTTGGGAATCACCCAACAACAGTGACAAGTTCAACTTTCTCACAAAAAGTTTCAGGTCCAATATAGTCCTCCCAACACCAGCTCTATAGGAGGGTACAAAAGTTAATCCTTTAGCCAAAATATCCACCAAAGTTTGGGAAAAAACAAACTGTGAAAAATTGTAAATCTTGAAGTCTATACCTGTGTTGTAGAGTATTTCCAAAGGTTGTGTTGGGGGTACTGAAGGAATAACTAGTCCATGGTCTCTCAGTTCCTCCTGGTTTTGTATTTGTTCCTCGTCATCCGACCCGACTGTGGCTGGGGGGATGAGGCTCGAACTTGAAAATTTTCATCATAGTTATCAAGAGTGAGCTCTTTCTGGCCCACGCCTGGCCCGATACTCATAACACATTCCGTTGAAATTCTCTGGTTTGTTCACCTCAATAGGGATCCATTCTCCGGTTCACGGGGTGCATCACTTGGCCACTGGACCCCATGGTGGTTCTGCTATTCCCTAGAAAATTCCCTTGAGATTTAGGGGGTTTGGGGTAGGCTACCCCCTCTTTATAGGCTTTTATGTCCCTCTGGAGTTTCTTTACTTTAGTTATAGTGGTCTTAGAAATGTGTTGGTCGATACTGGTGAAGACTCTTTCGTATTCATAACGATATCTGAAAAAATGAGCATCTGATTTGATTTCTTCATCTAAGTTGGAAAGTTCCATGGTTAGTTGATTAATAACTTCCTGATAGTGGGCACGGATTAAATTGATCAATGCATTCCCATGTCTATCAAAAAGTGCCAAGAGGTCAAGGTGGAATTTCGACCCATCTTCCAAACCTGTAGGGTATTGCCACGAGCGAAGCCCCTTCATAACAATCTTCGCACGTCGGCATTCCCCAAAGTAGGATACCTCAAGTTGTAACTTCCTTAATCTCAGTAATTTTTGGTCGAAATTGTTGAGCTTAGTAGGTAAATCAGACAATTCTTCAGTTTGAATATCAATATTACCGATGTCTTCCCCAGTAGGAAAACTGAAGGGGCGATTCAGCCAATTGTTCAAGTTTAATTCAACATAGCCCCTCCTCGATGCCTCCATTTCACCGAGAATAGCTGGAGAGGCTCCAATTTTCTCACCTGAACTTGTATGGCCTTCCAAAATGCCCTTAGGCTTACCGCTGCTCTTGGTATTATGTGAACCCTTGTTGCCGATGGTAACAACTCGAGTCAGTTCTGGTTCCACTAGCCGAAAACAAGGCTGGAGATTCTGTCGATAATCCACTGGAGGGGCACACCATTGGACTCGAAGAACCGCTTTGTGAAAGCCCATCAATTCGCTGTGAAAGATGATCCACTTTCACAGTTACAAGGTTAATAAGTATAGTTAAGTCGCCTGAGTCTGAAGTGCCACTGGCTTCCTGCATGGTGGAAGACTTAAACCTTCTAAAAATTCAAAAAACAAAAAACAAACTGGTGAAAAAACCACCCTTGCAGGTCCAGCACCTTTAAACTCCTGGATTCAGATAGATGTGTACAAAGTTCTTTATAATCCACATGTTATGTTATAAACAAGAACGCCAATAAACGAAAAAACCCAAATTTAAATTTTATTAAGCTTAAAAACAAGCTTTTCTTCGGCGCTCTGCACAAACTTCCTCAGAAAACAAACTGCACCACACATTTGTCTCACTATAAATACATCACTACTCAACTCAGATGCGCCCCCTAGCGGCTCCCCTTTAAAAAGCACATAATTACCAAAATATTCAACAATTTGGTATCTACTACTCATATCTGCCATCAATGCTGGTAAACCTATAATGCTCCAAATATTGAATCTTAAAGCCACCATAATTATATATATATATATATATATATATATATATATATATACAAATGATAAAATGTGTCAATAACCACAAGAAAAATTATAATATATGTTAAAAATAAGTATAAAAGTGGAAAAAAATTCCCACAAGTGTTAATATAAATATTGGTATAAACAATAAATGGTGAACACAAATATAATGAAAAATGGTGAGACCCAAAAATATGTTCCCAGATGGCATTAAGTCACTCCAGGGGACTTCACCTCACTAGGCTTTTCAATTTGAGGAAGCAACTGATGGAAAGCATACTGTTAAGTCCAGGTAAATGGTAAGCTTCCAACTTAAGTTGCCACATCAACTCCTTGCATTCCAGTCTTAAAGAATCGGGTCCCCCCCATAAACTCTTGGTTTAGCTAATTGATCACTGTAAATGAAATTTCATGACCTGGGTTATCTAATATATGTTTGGCCAGAGCATTGTCGACCTTCCCCTTCCTGATGGCATACAAGTGCTCATATACCCATTCCTGTAGTTTCCTATCAGTCTTGCCGATGTAGAAACCTGGACAGACCGAACATTGGGCTAAATATACCACCCGATTGCTGGCACAATTGAATCTTCCTTGCATGAGATACTTCTTGTCCCTGATGGAAAAAGCTGAACTTGCTTTTATGTATCTGCAGTACCTGCACATGTTACATTTGAACATCCCAGATCTGGGGGAGGCACCAGCAATGTTTTGACTCCAGGATGTTTTTGATGTTTAAGCCCCTCCTGAAAGTAACCTTAGGGGGTGATAATAGTCCAAATGCTCCTATTGACTCGGTGGTTAATAAGCACCAGTTTTTCTTTATAATGGACACAATGTCAATTGCATCCAAGTTAAATGAAATTACAAAAGTACAATTGAAAGTATCAGACTCACTGACGAGGTGAGGTAAACCTAAAGACCCATCCTCCATATTCCCTAAAATGGGGCGGAAGTGGTCATTGGCCCTCTTCCCCTGCACTTCCAAACTCAATTCTGCGACAAAATCGGTGGGGTACCCTCTGCTGACGAACATGCCAAAGATGAACTTGCACGCCTCGTAAAATTTCTTATCTTCTGATGTCATGCGGGCTGCTCGAACAAATTGGCCTTTCACAATAGCCCTCTTTTGATGTAATGGGTGTTCACTGTCAAAATGTAAATAAGAATTCGAGGAGGTCGGCTTCTGATGTATGCTGGCCATGAAGCGATTAAGGCTCCTATGTTTCTCTAGTTCCACGTCCAAGTAGGTAATCTTGTCAATGGCAAACTCAGATGTGAATTTCAAAAATTCAGTGGAGCTGTTAAAAAAACGACACCAAGTTATTAACATCATCTAGAGTACCATTGAAGATGACAAAAATATCATCCAAGAATCTAGTGTATAATGTTACTTTCTCTTGGACCAAAGAATTAGATAAAACAAACACCCTCTCCCAGTGGGCCATGACTAAATAAAAATTACTGAGGTTAAGGAAGTTACAACTTGAGGTATCCTACTTTGGGGAATGCCGACGTGCAAAGATTGTTCTGAAGGGGCTTCGCTTGTGGCAATACCCTACAGGTTTGGAAGATGGGTTGAAATTCCACCTTGACCTCTTGCCACTTTTTGATAGACATGGGAATGAATTGATCAATTTAATCTGTACCCACTTTCAGGAAGTTATTAATCAACTAACCATGGGACTTTCCAACTTAGATGAGGAAATCAAATCAGATACTCATTTTTTCAGATATCGTTATGAATACAAAAGAGTCTTCACCAGTATCGACCAACACATTTCTAAGACCACTATAACTAAAGTAAAGAAACTCCAGAGGGACATAAAAGCCTATAAAGGAGGGGGTAGCCTACCTCAAACCCCCTAAATCTCAAGGGGATTTTCTAGGGAGTAGCAGAACCACCATGGGTTTGCTATCTGGCCCAGAGACCAATGGCCAACCGAAGCACCCCCGTGAACCAGAGAATGGATCCCTATTTCAACAGAATGTGTTATGAGTATTGGGCCAGGTGCGGGCCAGGAAGAGCCGACTCTTGATAGCTATGGCAAAAATTTTCAAGTTCGAGCCTCATCCCCACAGCCACAGTCGGGTCGGATAACGAGGAACAAATACAAAACCAGGAGGAACTGAGAGACCATGGACTAGTTATTCCTTCAGTACCCCCAACACAACCTTTGGAAATACTCTACAACACAGGTATAGACTTCAAGATTTACAATTTTTCACAGTTTGTTTTTTCCCAAACTTTGGTGGATATTTTGGCTAAAGGATTAACTTTTGTACCCTCCTGTAGAGCTGGTGTTGGGAGGACTATATTGGACCTGAAACTTTTTGTGAGAAAGTTGAACTTGTCACTGTTGTTGGGTGATTCCCAAAAATGCAAGAACCCTTACCACATACCAAGTACTTATAATCCGGCATTACTCCCAGCTGTCGGAATTTTCAAACAATTGTGTGATCTCGACATCTGCCACCTCCTCAATTCAAGGTGTCAGGCTCATTTTAATATCACTAAGGAGGAGAGGGCCTTGTTAGAGGCACTCAGGTTTGCATCAGTTAGACTTATGCAACCCGATAAGGGAGGGGGATTGGTGGCTATGGATATGAATGACTACAATGACAGGAGGTTGGCTATTTTATCTTCTGATACTTACCAGAAGGTTTCTAAGAATAAATTGAATCTTAGTTTGTGCCACATCCGGTCATACTTTGAGGAGATGTTCATCAATGGCATTATGGATGTGGATGTATACAATTTTGTTTCTGTGGTATCACCTAAAATTCCAGTCTTGTTTGGGAACCCCAAGATACACAAGAACATCTATGATCCACCTATGCAGCAACTGGTCAGTGCCAGGGGAAGCATCACGTATGCAGCGACCAAGGTGGTGGATGAGATCCTCAAGAAGTATGTGGACAGAGTCCAATACATTTCGAGAGATTCTTGGGCATTTTTGGAAAAAGTGGGTTCTGTTCCATTTAACGCTGATTGTATTCTCTTGACCATTGACGTTGTTGACCTGTACTCATCTATCCCCCATTTGGAGGCGGTTGAGTGGATCCAATTGGAAACAGTTTTTCACCATGCTCCTGCAGAAGAAGCTATGATGGTCAGCAAACCATTGGAGGTTATTCTTACCAGCAACATTTTTACATTTCATCACCGGTGGTTCCAGCAATTGATTGGGGTCCCTGTGGGATCGCCCTATGGAGCCAGTGTGGCCAATTTAGTCATGGCCCACTGGGAGAGGGTGTTTGTTTTATCTAATTCTTTGGTCAAAGAGAAAGTAGCATTATACACTAAATTCTTGGATGACATTTTTGTCATCTTCAATGGTACTCTAGATAATGTTAATAACTTGGTGTCATTTTTTTAACGGCTCCACAGAATTTTTGAAATTCACATTTGAGTTTGCCATTGACAAGATTACCTACTTGGACGTGGAACTAGAGAAAGATAGGAGCCTTAATCACTTCGTGGCCAGCATACATCGGGAGCCGACCTTCTCGAATTCTTATTTACATTTTGACAGCGAACACCCATTACATCAAAAGAGGGCTATTGTGAAAGGCCAATTTGTTCGAGCAGCCCGCATGACATCAGAAGATAAGAAATTTTACGAGGAGTGCAAGATCATCTTTGGCATGTTTGTCAGCAGAGGGTACCCCACCAAGTTTGTCGCAGAATTGAGTTTGGAAGTGCAGGGGAAGAGGCCAATGGCCACTTCCACCCCATTTTGGGGAATATGGAGGATGGGTCTTTAAGTTTACCTCACCTCGTCAGTGAGTCTGATACTTTCAATTGTACTTTTGTAATTTCATTTAACTTGGATGCAATGGACATTGTGTCCATTATAAAGAAAAACTGGCGCTTATTAACCACCGAGTCAATAGGAGCATTTGGACTATTATCACCCCCTAAGGTTACTTTCAGGAGGGGCTTAAACATCAAAAACATCCTGGAGTCCAAAGTTGCTGGTGCCTCCCCCAGATCTGGGATGTTCAAATGTAACATGTGCAGGTACTGCAGATACATAAAAGCAAGTTCAGCTTTTTCCATCATGGACAAGAAGTATCTCATACAAGGAAGATTCAATTGTGCCAGCAATTGGGTGGTATATTTAGCCCAGTGTTCGGTCTGTCCAGGTTTCTACATCGGCAAGACTGATAGAAAACTACAGGAACAGGTATACGAGCACTTATATGCCATCAGGAAGGGGAAGGTCGGCAACGCTCTGGCCAAACATATATTACATAACACAGGCCACGAATTTTTGTTTACAGTGATCGATCAGCTAAACCAAGAGTTTATGGGGGACCCAATTCTTTAAGATTGGAATGCAAGGAGTTGATTTGGCAACTTAATTTGGAAGCTTACCATTTACCTGGACTTAAAAGTATGCTTTCCATCAGTTGCTTCCTCAAATTGAGAAGCCTAGTGAGGTGAAGCCCCCTGGAGTGACTTAATGCCATCTGGGAACATATTTTTGGGTCTCACCATTTTTCATTATATTTGTGTTCACCATTTATTGTTTATACCAATGTTTATATTAACACTTGTGGGAATTTTTTTTCCACTTTTATACTTATTTTAACATATATTAAAATTTTTCTTGTTGTTACTGACACATTTTATCATTTGTATTTATATATAATTATGGTGGCTTTAAGATTCAATATTTGGAGCATTATAGGTTTACCAGCATTGATGGCAGCCATGAGTAGTACATACCAAATTGTTGAATATTTTGGCCGCTTCTTAGTTAAAAATTTCAGTGTAATTATGTGCTTTTTAAAGGGGAACCGCTAGGGGGCGCATCTGAGTTGAGTAGTGATGTATTTATAGTGAGACAAATGTGTGGTGCAGTTTGTTTTCTGAGGAAGTTGGTGCAGAACGCTGACGAAAAGCTTGTTTATAAGCTTAATAAAATTTCAATTTGGGTTTTTTCGTTCATTGGCATTCTTGTTTACAACATAATCTGTGGATTATAAAGAACTTTGTACACATCTATCTGAATCCAGGAGTTTAAAGGCACTGGACCTGCAAGGGTGGTTTCTTTCACCAGTTATAGGTTATATTGCCTAATAGTCCTCTTATACCCATGAATAGTGCTGGATACCCCCCTTCCATTGTGTAGCTATGACCTCTTCCTCCCTAGTTCTTTATATGATGATCGCAGGTCATGCTATAGTATAATACTAAATATTGTTATTTAGACCTTTAAGTGAATCTCCCCTACTCCTTATCTACCAAGGATCTTTTATAATGGATAGGCACTTTGCTATCCTCTCTGCTTGTGGCCTGGTGGAAATTGGCATCCTGAGGCATTGTAGTAACTACCTCATGTTCACTGATAACCACTTAATTTTAGAACAGACAAAGTATGTGAGAGATGTAGATACACAATATCATTGGAGCAAAGCTCTCACATGCACACACAAAAACAGCAAACCAGGTTGTTAGTGTTACACCCAAAAGATTCACTACCAACACTAAGGAACAAATACATAGACCCACATATGTAGAGGTATGGACATGTAATCTACCCAAATCTCCAAGACCTCATAAAAGCATCTCTCATAGGCCTTGCACACACTCACAGCACCTCACACAACACATAACACTGAAAAACATAGCAAATCTGGTTCCAAGTCCATTAGGCAACACATCACAGAACAAGACATTCTAGTTATTGGAGATTCCTTTGTAATATATGTCCCCTTACCAGATTAAAAAAGGAGAAGCTCAGAGTCAGCTGTCTGTCTGGAGCCAGGTTCCACTTAAGTCTTTAAACCACAAGTACCAGTATGACATGATTATAGTCTATGTGGGTATAAATGAGCTAATATGTACTCACTGGACTATATGGAGAGACAACTGATGAAGTTCTCTGAATGTCTGTCTCAGGTGGGTATGAACCTAACCTTGAGTAGCATCCTAACCTCACCAATGACGACGCCACAGCACCAGCAAAAAATGACTAACTTCAACAATTGCCTTATTTTCTGGTGTCAAAACAATGGGATCGAATATATTTTAGCTCAGAGAGACATGAATTGTCATCCACAATGCTTTGCCAGAGAAGGTTTGCACTTCTCACCACTTGGCTTCTAGATACTGGCAAATGCTTTATCTATCCCCATAGTGCCTTTTGTTGGCTGTGCCAAGTTATTAAACCCTCTAAATAACAAAAATCACTCACAACCACCTAAAGGTGTTTAAATAAAACATTGCACTCAATGGAAGCACTTCTCACTCTGGAGAAAGACACATGGGCAGTCATGGAAATAGGGTTCAGAACCATGGAGAGTGCCCCGGCTATCAAAGGCTAAAATGGCTTTCATACATTTCCATCCCCATCAGCACAGGGTAAAACAAAGGGAGGAGGTGTCTCAGCGTTCATAAAGGACAAGTACACTGCTGGACTGGTCCAACAACATGACTCTCTTCATCTGTTCCATGCCCAACTAACCATAGGTGTGACCCCTATTATATCCTTGATAGTTACAGATCCCCAACACAAGTCTGGATAACCGCACCTTCTACCTAAACCTACTAGAATCTCTCAACATTCAACCTAACACCATACTACTGGGTGACTTCAACAACCCCTACATAAACTTGGAGACTTATACAGCCCATAATTCACTTGCTCAGAGGTTTTTGGACTTCATCAACGCAAACAACCTGGGCAGCTAGTTAGCTCCCTGGTTTGCTAGTATAATAGCGATGTTTACCTGTTGAATGCTGGAAATGTTGGCATTGACATTATTGAACTAAAGATGTTTGGATAATCACATTCTCGACAGCCAGATGCACAAATTATTTCTGTAATCGGCATTTCTAGTTTCATAATTGTGTACTCATGGTTTTGTATGTCAGTGACGTGCTTTCGATGTGCTGACATTTAATTGCAAGCTGGCAGTGTGGAAGACCCTTTAAAAGTCAGTTAGGATATAGGTATAATATTTCCATCGCACTTTATCGAGATTGCTGACATTCTAAAGATTAGTAAGTATATTATCTGCAGCATTTGTGTAAACCTTTGTGGCTATACAGTCAATATTATTTGTAATTTGTCTTTCTAGGCACTTCACAGTACACAATGGCAGATAATTTTGCAGACAGTATTACTGGTACTATGAGAGAAATATTCCAGTATAATGTCACAGAAAGGCCGTAGCATATTTTGTGTATACGGACATGATTATTATTTGGTGAAAAGTAATGGTAGTACACAATATTGGTGCGGTATTTTAAAAAGCACTGGTAAATGTAGAGGATGTTGTGTAATGGAATTACTGCCAACAGGTAATATGTTGGAAAAGAGTACTGGATATTTACATGGTCCACATGTAAAGGTAGACCAGTTGAAGGTTCGTGAAAAAATTACAAGGCGAGCAGAACAAACCATGGAAGAACCATGTAAAACAGTGTCAGAAGTCCTTGCAGGCACCACAAATGTAGTAACTACATTGCCTAATACCGATGCTTTAAAGCAGTCAGTTCATAGGGTAAGGAGAAATAAATGTAGCATATTTACTTATCAACTGATATCATTGAAAGATTTGACCCCAGATATGCTAGCATTGAAACAAGCGCACTTTATTATTAAGCATACTTCATTTCGAAGCAATTTATCTGATGATGTCATCCTAACTACAGAAGGCAATCTACAACTACTGTGTGCATCTGAGTTTGTGTTAGTTGACGGGACTTTCCCTATAAGTAGCACTGAATGTAAACAAGTGTACTCAGTGCACTGTAGTTTAGAAGGTAGTGGACACAGTAAAGTGGGGCCTGTTGTGTATGTTATTCTTCCATTGAAATGTGAAGACTGTTATGACCAATTTTGGAAAACATTGCTATTTGTATGTAGAGAGTTCAATGTGACATTGAAACCTAGAATGATTTTAAGCGACTTTGAGAAGGGAGCAGTCAACAGTATTTAGTAGAAATCTCCCTGACAGTGTTCCAAAGGGCTGTTGGTTTCATTTTTGTTAAATATTTTGATGCAGATTCAGAAATTAAATTTAACTACACGGCATGGAAATGATACTCAGTTTGCACCACCATGTAAGCAGATTCCTGCTTTGGCTTTTATTCCTCCAGAGTATGTACTGTCTACGTTTAATGCTACTGAGCAGCTAATGGCAGAGAATGGTACTGCCTTATGTGACTTCTTTAAAAATAATTGCATATTAGGGAGACAGCGTTGTTATGGTATACGTGGTTGTATCTCAGAAAGGCAGTCACCATTGTTTGACATGTCTTTTTGAAATCACTCAGACACTTGTACTCAAGGATACCCAAGAGATGGAGCAGAGGCTTGGCATCGTCAGTTAAGAAGACTATTAGGGAAAACAAACACTGTATATAATGGATATATTGCATGCCATAAGTTTGGAGCAAAGCCATTTAGAGGATTTAAAAAGTAAAATATTACGCTGTGTTCCCTCATCACCAAAGAGACGTAGATTGATTGAAGGAGAGGCAATGTTCGAAAAACTTATATGCAAATGTGATCAATTTTCTCCAGAAAGATTTGTTCGATTAGTAGCCCTTCACTGCTCATTCTGAAGTTATGCAAAGTTGTATGTATTTACAGCTCTTTGTTACATTATGTTGGTGATAATTTTGTAGGGCATTTCTACTACTTACGCATATTACTGTGTGCCATACGTATGTTAATTTGAGGTTATAAGAGGCGTTATATATGTAATGTCTGCTTTTGTATGGGATTTCTGGGTTTAACATGGAGAACAATGAAGCAGCATGTACAGAGGGTGTTCAGTATGCTGAATTATGCAGTTTATGATCAGGAACATTTTGTCTGGAAGATGGAATAGTTTTGACTAAGTGGACACTTTTCTCAGTTATATGCAATGTCAAAAATGTCGAACATGACATTCTTCGACATTTCACACTTCTTTTCGACATTTACATTTTCGATTATCATAAGATGCTACACTCCTATTTGACATTTTAGTTCAAATAGATTTGACCATTGACATAATGATAGTAAACCTAGCTCCCCAACTACAGATACAAATATCCTAGATCTGGTACTCAAACAAGGGGGGGTGTGCTGCTCCCTCCTGTGCATTAACTCTTCCCTGGTAAGATCTGACCACAAAATGTTCTCTTTTAGTGTTAAAACTAACTTAGAACCCCATCAAACTCCAGACTTGTTTAGAACTTTGCTAAGGCCAACTACCTAAAACTAAGTAGCAGCTTATTAAACTTTCAAGCCCCTCCAAACCAGGATGACATGGAGGCCTACTCTGTGCTGTACACAAGTGCTATACAACCACATTCACAGCTGCATAGAGGAGGGAGTAGCTATCAGAATCAAATGTATGATTACTGGCAAAAAGCATAAACAGGCTATTCAACAAAGCGAAAAAAAAATCCTCTCCAATGGCAAGAAGGAATAGGTAATGGAGTGCAAAAAGACACTCTCCAGTATAAACAAACAAATTAGAGAGCTAGTCAAATCTGCCAAAGCAAACTATGAGGCAAGGATAGCCTCCCAGGTGAAAGATACCATAAAGCTTTTTTTAATTATGTTCATAACTTCAGATGAAATGCTCAGTAATGTGCTGCGTTAATCATGAAGAGGAACACTTACACCCAGCCTGAAACTCAGTAAACCTGCTGTCTGACAAGTTCAATTCAACCCAACCCCCAATCATCATCGATCCCACCCAAAGAAATGTCTGCAACCATTCCCTCACTGGTCATTATAACGGAGCAGGTCCTTAGCTGCTCACTAAACCAAAAACACAACCTCCATGGGTCAACATCAATGTTCCAGGATGCTTCTTAAATAGCTTAAAACAAGATCTGTCAGGGCAACTAGAATCCCTCTGTAACCACAGGATCCAGATGGGCTTTGTCCCAGAGTAATGGAAGACTGCAACATTCAAATCTCTGCACAAGGGGGGCCCATCAACTGACTCAGGGAACTATTGGCCTATAACCTTGACCAGTCTAATCTGCAAGACCATGTAAAGAATTATGGACCTGATCAATAATGACATAGGAAATCTCCAAACATGGAACCAGATCCAGTCTGGCTTTGTAAAAAAGAGATCTTGCCTGCTCAGTCTAGTGCACTATTTCAAGAAAGTCACCGGAGTCATGGATATGGGTACAACAGTACATGCTGCTTATCTAGAACTGGTCAAAGCTTTCAACACAATTCCCCATTCAGGGATAATAGATAAACTTACTGTGTTAGGCATAAATCCCTATATTGTCAGGTGGAAAGCAAACTGTCCCACTGACATGGCACATGCTGTCTGCATAGTCTAATCCATTTCCGTTAAGAAACTTATTAATAGCAGTGTCCCACAGTGTTCAGTGTTGTGACACCTCCTGCTTGGTATATACTTCTCTGAAGTAAAGACCAATGTTAGGGGCTTCTACTCCTCAAACTCCCCTCTGACTGTAAGCTGAGAGCTATCATCAAATCTCCAAAATTATGTCAACATCCTGCAAACAGGCCTACAAATGACAAACAACTGGTGCCAAAACCATGATCTGGGACTAAATGCTAAAAAATGCATAATCATACTAGTCCATAAATCAGATGTCCCTGCAAAGTATAATATTGATAGCAGACCCCTAAAAGTAGAACCAGTGCTGAAGGACCTAGGAACACAGATAGTAACCTAAACTTTGACCACCAGGTAGCTACAATAGTGAGAAAATCCTTCTGTGTGGCTCAATGTATAAGTAAAGGTTTGGCATCGAGGTCAAATGAAGTCATAGTGCCATTGTACACAGCCCTCATTAGGCTCATAACCGAGTATAACACTCCCTTCTCCATGTACCTAACAAATCTCTTTCACAAATTGAGTAACCCCAGAGCTTTCCCACTAAAAAACTACAAAGTTTAAGACATGTTTTATGTGGGATAACCAAAAGCCCTAACACTTTACTCAGACTCATATTGTTTATTGACAGGAAACTTATGCCTGACCTACAAGGCATTCTCAGATCCAGCCCCGATAAAAATGTTACATATTCACAAGAAAAACTATACAAGGGTTACACGTCCCATGGACCCGAACCTTATTTGTGCCTCTTACAGAAATTGCTAGAGAGATTTATATCACAAAGGCTACCTAGTCTATGTAATAGACTTCCTATGTTCATAAAACAAAGCCCGTCCTTCATTCTCTTTAGAAGAATTTGGATAAATGGAAGAGGAACCATAAATTCACTCCATGGATACTTCCCATGTCCCTTATTGATAGAAACACATTGTAAAATGACTCAGGGCTCCGACACCCAAAGTCCCACTACCCTGATACTATCCCATCCATATCTGAGGAAATAATATATAATACTGTCATATTCTGGGTATCACTGGCTTGTAAAGGCTATTGTACAATTAGCCTAGTAATCACCTATGAACTTCTCACATTTTAAACAAATATTCATATCTCTGGAAACAGTGGTTATGAAAGTAGTATAAATGGCAAACTGTTCAGCACAAACTATTTCTATAGTTGTAGTATTGATCAGGTTCTAGGTCTTAAACCAAATTTTATAAGTCACAGTAAGTACAGTAACAATTACTTTTGTAATATTTTGTAAACAACTTACACTACATCAGCAACCGCTCAAGTTACATGCATACTGCCAGCAGCATTTCATTCATCTTGCTGAGACCATTCATATGAGGCTAAGGAGTTCTGTCTGTTACTTGGTTGTTGAGATATTTAGATAATTTATATAGATATGATTTTCACATTTAATATCATAAAAACAACAGTTAATATTTACATGCATTAGATAGAGGTAAAATATTAATGCACTTGAGTTTGCCATTGTGTAAGCTTTAAGATGGAATCTTTTAAAACCTTGTACATTAGCATGGTTTTGGAATTATTGATGCAAATATAAACAAGCAATATCTGACACCTAGAGGCATCAGTAGGAGTTAACTGCAGATGCACCTGGAGGAGTCAACTAGAGTTAATACTATCTATATCAGTTATTTTTGATAGTGAGTACATTGCCTTACGCAGAAGCCAAAAAGTTAAAAACTTATCCAGGTCTCTAGTCAATTTTAGTTAATTACACAACCTTTCAAATGTCTGCAAAAACTATAAAAGCCACTCCCTCTTTATGTTACATAATTAATTCATAGTTTTATAGGAGATTACTCGGCTAATAGCTTAACAGCCCTTATAAGTCTAGCCAATATAACCTGATTTTACACAATATATGGCTCAAAAGGTCAAGAGGATGGCATGGATTTGTGCAGATTGCTCCTGTCCAAAGGGACATAGGCTCTATCCTAGGTGTGAATTTTTGATTCTGCATCCATTGATCTAAACTGCGTTTGAAGAGGGGCAAAGAAGAGCTCTGCTTAATCTGAATAGGAAGGTTGTTCCAAAGAAAGGGCAGTGTCTGAGACCCATATTTTCCTCTCCAGGAATATTTCCTTGGATCCCTAGATAGGGTGGCCCTTGCGCTATTTGACTTGCAGATGTTTATCAGCTCCACCAGGGCTGGATTTGTGAGGGCTTTGTAGGTCATCCCATAGTAGATGATAGAAGACAGAGTAAAGGGATAGGGCTTTTAGTCTATCATCACTGGGCACGTTGTTTACACCCTGTATTTTCTTCATGAGGCACCACTGAGGTCACTCCAACTGCTCTAATCGCCTAGTCAAGTACATGTGAAATAGTCCATTTTACTCATTATTGCTCTAATGATGACTGAGTACAGAGGAACTATAATTTCCTTGGGATCTAGATGCCATACCTTTAGTTACAAGTTGCCACATAGGACTTCCTCACCACTGTGGACACACAGCAGTCAAAGTTTAGGCTACTATCTGTGTACCTAGATCTCTCAACTCGAAACCTACTCTTCGTGATATGCTACTGATATTTTAATTTAGAGGGATATTTAGCTTAGAGAAGTTCTTAAAGGTTTGGGGGCTTTGTGGGGGAGCTAGTTTTACCTCTATTTCAAGGGAGAGCACTTTGTGATCCAATCGTAACAGTGAGCACATCACAGGGGTGGGGCAGTATTTTCCATATTTGAGAGTACTAAATCTAGGATATCTGTTCTCCTGTTGGGAGTGCAGACTAGTTGCTCCATGGCATTTGAATTTAGAAAGTCAAGAAATCTTTGGGCCAGCATGTTAAAGGTTGTGTATGCCTTCCAATTAATGGAGGAATAGTTAAATTCACCCCTAAGTATGATATTGGGCTGGCTGGTTTGTGATTCTAGTAACCTCGGGTATGATGTATGCATTTCCTGGTTCACGGTGGGTACCTGCAGCTAGAAAGAATATGGTAATAGATTTTTCACAAGGTCAGTTGGACATGAAGTAACTCAAGCATGTCATATTGTCTGACAAGCCTTGAGATGAGCTTATCATTTATGTAGATAGATAAACTTACGCCTTTTGCTGTTTCATATTCAGTGCATGGTTGGACTGTATGAAATGTGTTATAGGTATTAACTGTCCAGAGTGCTTTCTGTGGCTTTGAACTATGTTTCCATAACTGCACAGATGTCAGCATTCTCCAGGGTGAGGAGAGCTTCCAGGGAGGGCAGTTTGTTGTTGAGATTCCTAGCGTTGAACAGCAACACCTTTAGCTTGTCCTGAATAGCTTTTGTTATGTTGGAAGGTTTGTCAGCATAGGGGTGGATAATGTTTTGGACAATATCCAAGAAAAAAGAACCCGGAGGTGTCCGATGAAAAACCTCCCTATCAAAACAGCATGGTCTGTCAACCATGTCCTTCCAAGATGACAGGTACTGGTCCCCTTTAGAGTGACAACAGTAGCTAAGTCAGTTGCTGAAGTCGATCATTTCATGCTAGTATTATGGCATCATCCTTGGAGACAGTAAAATTTTATTTATTTATTTATTTATTTTACATTTGTTGACCGGGCTAGTCTAGCTGGATACATGTCCATTTTCAGTAGAGGCCCGGGGAGAAAAGCTCCACAATAAAGAGGTAGTTAAACATAACATTCAAGTATAGAGTTATAGTTATTAAAATGCTGCTCAATGCTAGGCTCATAGCTCCCTGTAACACACACTCTGGGAACTCAATCACGTTTCTCTTAATATAGTCCAAGGAGGTAGAGCTCCGGTCATTCACACCCACACAGACTATGACAGACATACTGATACTTAAGGGTAAATGACCTGAGTGCTTGAATGATCTGATAAACCCTGGCCCCTGACAAACAACTGTAACCTTCCCCTTATCCATCCTGATAAAAGGGACATCAGTGTGTCTCACAATTGAGTCTCCTGTGACCAGAATATTGAGTTTTAGAGTGTTTCGCCATATGGGCTTGGTAGTTGAGGCACAATGAGATGTAGCTTTGTGTGCTGAGGTGGGGATTGTCTTGTTTGTGTGCATACAGAGTTGGAGGACTGTGCCTGAGGGAGCTTTGAGGTTTGGGTAAGTTACATATGAGCACCTCCATATATGTGGGCCTGTGTGTGGTCCTTTGCCGGTATAGTGAGTGATGTGTTTGAGTCATTGACAACTTGTCTGTTGCTGTTTTTGTGTCTGTATGTGAGAGTCCAGCCTCCAGTGTGAATGTGTAACTACATCTCTCACAAACTGTATTTGTCTGTTTGAGAATTAAGTGGTTTCAGTGTACATAAGGCAACTGTTACAATGATTCAGGATGCCCGTGTCCACCAAACTGGATACAGAGATAGTAGGAAAGTGCCCATTCATGGTTGCAGGTGCTAATGTGTACTTGAAAGGATAGGAATGTGTCTGTAACTGGATGAGAGAAGGCTGCTTATTTGGTGCAATCTCAACTAACCTAACCAGTAATGCTGTCTGAGCAGCAATAGTCCTGAGTACTATAATAAGGTAAGGCAGAACTACACAGTCGTAACTAAATGCATAATTGCTGCTTACCATGCATACTAGTTGTCCCTTTTGTAACAGGGGACTGAGGTAAAGTTCTGAGGTAGCATGTATAGGAAAATTTCAATTTCTGGTGACTGCGTGTATACAAAGCACCAGTAATCACTGCTCCATGAAGAGCAGCTTCTCGCAAACAAGAGGCTTATATTTGATCAAGAAAAAAGTTTTACACTAACTAAGCCCTAAGGCCAATCAGGTAAGCACACAATGAGTTTTCCACCAGCAATTCCCTGCTCAGATAGGTGAAGTCAGCCATCTCCTGCCACAAGTGCAGACTTTGACCCTCAATACAAAATGACTTGTATGGAGCCCAAGTTTTAAGGAATTTCAAACAGATGCCTAATACCATTTAAGAAATAAGTATTTCAAGGCAAAACAGCAGCACTTACAGCAGCAATTTGGCTCTGACCTTGGCATTTAGGGATCAACTTTCCATCACTACAGTACTTAAATACATAGCACTGAACCAATCAGGGACAAATCTCAACAGAATCAAGGACAAATCAAGAAATAATCAGGGAAAACCAGGGACTCTTTTAAAATAACAGTACTATTATCCTGAGACATTGACAGAATATGAGGATGCAAATTAATATGCATTTTCAGAAGTAAAAGAAGTCTACGACTCTAGTTATTGTCATTATCTGAGTGTAATTCATGATCTTTTCTCCAAATGTCACCATTTTAGGAGGTATAAAAGTGACAGAACTAAATTTTGAGAAAAAAATCAGTGATACTTGAAAGGTATGCTGCCATACCTTTCAGTAAGGGTCAGTTTCCCCCTCTTATGCTGGCCCTGCTTCTCTGCCTTGTATGCTTCAAGATCCTTTGTTTCCTCAGTTGCATTTAATGGCTAAGGTCTGTACCTCACAGATGCAAGGTACAGGGTTTGAGTCTGACTTCTGATTACTTTCCAGGTTTGCAATAGTCTGCAGACTGATAGCCTAGAATTTGCCTATGAACCTATGTCTCTTGCAGTTTAATGGGTTTCCAGATGCATGTTCAATAATTGAGCAGTTTAACAGAAGAGTTTACTGTTACTTATGCTAAATCAGTTTTTAATGTGAACATGTTATGTTTATAGGTTCATAGGTGATTACTAGGCTTTGACAAGCCTAGCCAATAACACCCAGGATATAACAGTATTATATCTTAATTCCTCATATAAGAGGTGGGATAGTATCAGGATAGTGTGTCTTTGGGTGTTGGAGCCCCGAGTCATTTTGCAGACTGCCTCTCTCCATAAAGGACATCAGCAGTACCCCAAGAGTGAATTTATGGTTCTTCATCTATTTATCCAAATTCTTTTTGAAGATAGTGAGGGATAAACTTTGTTTTACAAAGATTATTCCATAGATGAGGTAGCCTACGGGATACAAATCTCTCTCTCCAGCAAGTTCTGTTAGAGTCACATATAAGGTTCAGGTCCATGGAATGTATAGCCGTTGTATAAGTTTTCTAGCAAATATGTGACATTTTCATCAGGGCTGGATCAGAGAATGCCTTGTAGGTCAGTCATATGTCCCCTATCAATAAATTATATGAGATGGAGTAAAGGGATAGGTTATTTAATTTGTCTGCATAAGGTATGTGTCTTATGTTTTGTATTTTTTAGTGAGAAACCTCTGGGTCCACTTCAATTGCTGTAAGTGTCTGGTTAGGTACATGCAGAAGGGAGCACTGTACTCTATTATGGGCCTGATAAGGGCAGAGTACAATGGCCCTATGACTTCCTTTGATCTTGATACCATGCCTTTACTTATAAGTTGAGCCACATAGAAGCATTTCCTTACTACTGTAGCTACCTGGTGGTCAAAGTTTAGGTTACTATCTATCTGTGTTCCTAGGTCTGTCACCACTATGTCTACTTTTAGGGGTATGCTATCAATATTATAATTTGCAGGGATATCTGATTTCCCTAAGGGTATGATTACGGATTTTTAGCATTTATTCTCAGACCATGCTTTTGCCAGTTGTCATTTTTAGGCCTGTTTGTAGGATGTCAACATCATTTGGGGATTCAGTGATTGCTCCCAGCTTACAGTCCTCAGCAAACTTGGTTAGCCAGAGGTCTCCAACATTAGTATATACTTCTCTGAAGTGAAGGCCAAGCAGCCATGTGGGCCACCTCTATTACAGTTTTTTTTATCAGAACTGGATTCACTTATCCGGACACCATGTTTACGGTCAGTGAGCTAGCTGGCTATCCATCTGATGATGTAAGGGTTTATACCAAACTCAGTAAATTTATCTATGATCCCTGAGTGAGGGACTGAAATGTTTGTTAGTATTTTTGTTGCAAAATATGAAATAAAAGTTTTAATTTGAATCCAAATCTGTCAGCACTGCAAAGTCTGAACAGTGTTTTTGGTAACTGGGAAGAGACGGTCAAGAAAGTGATATTGGCATTGCTTTGGGGTCGAAAATCCATTACGCTGCCTAATGTCCTATTTGACCATGATCTGAATATGTATAGTGAAATATTAGTAGAAACCAGTACATCATAAAAGTATTGCATCTCTCATAACCTTTACAGCAGTGCAGTGTAATATACTTGATCAATGAGACCCTTATGTTGATTCCATTTTCACACTATTTAGAGGTTGTTTTTTTCACATCAGTGCTGCACATGAAAGGAATCTATTTGTACAATAGTTAATAAATGAGACCAGTTAAAGGATCCATGGTGATCTTTTCTTAGAGGAGTTTAAGTGCAAAAAAAGGGAGCAGCATGGCTAAAATAATCAGCCACATCCAACAGCAGAAACCAGAAAGATGGCTTCTGAGGTGGTTACCAGATTTTAAATATGATGAAATGCTATGATTTATAAATGTCCCCATTGTCAATTTCATGCACTGAATGTTGCAGCTTTATATGGTTAGACTGGAGGAATGCTGTTTATAAAACATGAAGTGCAGCAGCTTTTCTGATGAGCGCCACCACAGTGCTGCTCTTTTTGCATGCAGCTTATGGCCAATTTTGGTACAACTGGAATGTGCATATTCCAGCCATTGCTGGAAGTGTTTATTAGTGGATAAGAGGATAGCACCTGCCGGCTTGTGATCAGCAGCAAACCTGGTCAACCGCATGTCTAGATACTGGCTTGGATGCCTATAAAATAAATAGCAGACAGAAGGCACAGCACTGATCCTTGTGGTACCCTGCTGATTACGACTTCATGTTCAAGAAAAGGTACTAAGAACCTTTACAGCTTGGGATATATTGGACAGCCAATGTGTAAAAATGTAAGGATTTACATTAAACATTTCTACTTTTTCAATATCACTATGCAGGATAGTGTCAAAAGCTTTGGCCAGGTTAACATAAACAGTGTGCATCACGAGTACTGCACACAGTCTCTGTAACCTTTCAAAGCAGCTTAACAGGTTCAGAAGATATGGTTCACCTTTCACAAAACCAAACTGATTTGGGTCTAGATCAGTTAAACTGCCTATATCCACATAAACAAACATTGCTATGATATATTACATAGCTTTGCATACAAGATTGATGAGTTGATGAGCATATAATTATCCAGATTTGTGGAGGGGCTGCACTTGTATAGGGGAGTAACAGCAGTAATCCAAGCATAGAGCACAAACCCTGTGGATAGGCTGAATTTTAAGTTAAGACTCAGATAATGCGCACTTGGCACTGATGAGAATGCAGCCTCATGTGTTGCCTTGTCCCATGGGATTATTATTTTACCCTTTAACAGGGATTCTAAGATTAGTTTCAAGGTAGGAGGGAAAGCAGTGTGGACAGGTGGGAGATGGCACTAAACTTGTCTTCTCATATATTGCTGATATCCTTGAGGTGGGAATATACGATATTATTATTGATGGGTTTAGTGCATCATTAGATTATTCCTTAATTTCTTGAAAAAAACAAAAAAGATATATAGTTGCCTTTGGCATCTGTAGCAACTCTAAGCTTGTACCTTGATTTACATTTTCTAATCCATCCATCCATCACCCCTTTTCCCATTTTTCACATGTGGTTGGGGTGCCACTGCAACAGTGACAATCATCTAGAGCCAAGGTACACACTGCCAGGTGGCTAACACTGCAGACTGTTCTTTCATATCACGCTTTCACATGCACACTCATATCCATGGCCAGTTTAGAGTGTCCAGTCTGCCTGCTGCATGTCTTTGGAATGCAAGAGGAAAATGAAGCAAACAGAGGAATCACATGACAATGCAGGCAGGACATGCAGACTCCACACATAAGGTATCCCAGCTGAGAACTAAACCAGACAATCTCTTTCTGTGAGCAACAACACTACCAGCTGCACCACTATTTGTGGCTAGTGCTCTTATATTCTTGCTGGTATATTTCAGTATGGTCCTGTGGTAGGGAGATGAGGATTTCTTACTTTTCATGTTTGTTACAGAGATTGCTAATATAACAGTTTCACCAAGACCCCCACCCCCCCACGCCCACAAATTTACTATTATATTTTCCATTACATTTAGGGAAGATGAGTACTGACATTTTTACTTCAGGCATGTACTTAGTTTAATACATGTGGACTGCAAGCTTTGGACTAAACCCTAGGTCACCTACAGTGTATGAAGATGCCTTCACTACCCATTGATCAGTACCACTAGTGATATTTGGTGTGTCTGTCTGGACTGGATTAAATATGTGAGCAAACTAGAAAAATTCTTTTTTTTATTTTGTTTTTTTTTTGTTGTTTTTTAAAACAATAAATAAAGATATCAATTATAAAACAAAAAGCTATTTACTTAGGTCCACACCATACATCAATGTGTTACATAACACAATTAATATTTTTTCAAGCAAGTCTAAGTTTAAGCCTAGACTTATGTGAATGTGTAATATTAGAAGTTTTCATATTTATAGTATGCAATTCACTACTGCAAACAATTTTGCCATACTAATAAATTCAACATTAGAGGGGGTAACTTTACTTTACCAATTTTTAGTAATTACTTTTCTGGCTATAGCAAGAATGGACCAAATAAGAAGCACTTGGGTTTTTGAAATCAGAATATTAAATGAAACTAAATATTTTGAAATATTACATCTATCTGACCATAGAGCTTGAATGAATTTATTAATTTCTTTCCAAAAAGAGACATGACTTCACATTCATATACAATATGCATCCAACCAGCTATTATTTCAGATCACATCTTCAGCATTTAATTCTATTTGATTTATACAAAATTGGAATTTTGCTCCGAGTGACAAAAGATGTATAAGAATTTCCAAGTGAAAATTTTCCAATATAATGAAGATGTAGTTTTATTTGTAGATTTTAATATTGTTTTCTTGTATTCTTCAGAGAAATCTTCATTATTAATTTTGAGTAGTAGTTCCAATAGGAATTGTCTAAATATGTGAAATCTAGCTTAAGAATTTTATAAATTTGTGACAAATATTATTTATTTTTCATTGCATTATTACTGATATATTAAGAATTTCAATAATCTGGGGAACAATTTCTTGTCTAGGTTAAATACCTTATTAATCTCTGTGTTCAGAAAGTCTCTAAATATTTGGAAAATTAACCATTTCTCAGAATCTTGATTGTATTTGGACCTTAAATTTTCAGCAGTGTATATATATATATATATATTAATATTATATACACACACACACACACACACATATATATATATATATATATATATATATATATACATACAAACACACACACACACACACGATTAGAATATATGAACTTTTGGAAAGAGGAAATAATGTTATTTAAATGGGGAATTTGAAGAGAGAGTACAATTCCATTTACACAAAAATTTTTTAATAACCAGATAAAACTAGTAGAGGCTATTTGTTTATGACCGATGATATATTTATTATTGACTAATAACATTTATTGATGGATTTGTGTCCATTTTGAATCATAAGATGAATTTATCCACAATGCTATACATTTTACAACTGAAGTAGCATACAATTGAATATCAGGGAATCCTATTTCACCATTATCCCAATATTTTCTGTGCCAATCAAAGGAAACTCTGTTTATTAGGATGCCAAAAAATAATGTAGATTATTATTTATTTTCCTCATCAATTTATTGCTGGAGATAGTATTAAAGATTGTATGACAAACAATATTTTATGGAGAATTACCACCTTATTAAGCATTAATCATTCTTCCATGGTAAAGAAGAATTTGTTCTACTTTGCAACTAAACTTAAAATTGTATCAACAACTTGCTGAAAATGTGTTAGTTTAATTTCTTTACTATTAGAAGCAATGGTTATACCAAAACATTTCATTTGATTGCTATTCCAATTGAAGTTAGAATATTTTTGCATGGATTTTTTTATTAATTAATAATGTAATTATTTTGTGATTAAATCTTAAGTTCAAGATTTTTCAAAATGACTCATAGAACTAATTATATGTTCTAAGGAATTCTTTATATTTCATATTGCTGGTAAAATATCATCAGCATTCAATCCTTAGAAAATATTTTATTTTGATATCATTAATGTTCTTATTGGATCTAATACTATCAGTAAAGGGTTCTACAGCTAAAGTAAAAGTGATAATGGACAGTATTTTCTGCCTTTTTTGTAATTTAAAGGAATTAGAAAGAAAAGACCCTATTTTAACAAAAGCCCAAGAGTTACTTTATAACTTTATAAGTAGATTAATTCTGTTAGCTAAAATGGACATGAACATCTTATAGTTCACATTTAAAATTGAAATGGATATGTATGAGTAGTACTTTGTAGGATCTTTATTTTGTTTTAAACTAGGTGATATAATAGAGTTTCACATGATGGGGAACTTCGGCAGTTGTTTTTTAATTTCTCTATAGACCTTATCTAATATTTTAACTGCATAATCTGGTAGTATTTTCTATAGTTCTGGTATAAGACCATCTAAGCCCAGTGCCTATTTTTTTTTTACTATTTTTATTTGACCTTTTATTTCTGTTAAAGTGGTCTATCATTTTTTTAATTTGTTCACTTATTTTATTATTTATATTTTCCCTTAGAAACATTTCACCTATTATCATCATTATCTAGGTTATTTGTATTAATTATATTTTCATAAAATATTTTAAAGCCCTCAAGAATACCTTTAATGTATTTTCTTTCGTTTTTATTTATATGCATTATAATTTCTTTGATATGATTTCATTTATTCATTTCTTCAGGGTAAGAGCAAGTAATTTTTTTCAGGTTTATTGCAATTTTATGATTAAGAATTTCAACATATTTTGCATTTAAATTAAGTTCAGACTGACTGATTATTTATTTGCAGTTAGTTTACCAGGATGGTCCACTGGGCCAAGAAGAACCTGTTTTCAATAAAGTCCTGGGGAGAAAAGCTCCATAAAAACAAAAAAATTACATTGAAAGTATTATGTTGCAGTAAGTACAAAAGTACAAGTAAAATCATAGCATTTAAATATACAATTTCTAAAATCAACAAGTAAAAGTTATAAATTATAAGCAATTGTTTGCAAATAAATTTGTTCCTCCTATACAAGTATACAAATAGAACACTGAAGTACATGAGATGTCAGAGGTGTAGAGAGCAGAAGAAATTATGTAGGGTGGGAGCAGGAGCATTCCCAGAGAGACATTAGGTGTGAGTGAAGTGAGGATTTTAAAGGTAGAATGGTTTGTGGTAGTACAGATGGATGGTGGTAGGGAGTTACATTGATGTACAAGGGTGAAAGATAGGAGATTTTTACCTGGGGTATATGTAGGTTTATACAGTTCTATCAGGTTTTGATTGCTGGATCTTAAGAGTCTTTCTAGGAGGTGCATTTTAAAGGTGGAGTAAAGGGAGGGGCTGACAATTAGTTTGTGTGCATGAATAAGTTGAATATATAGGTGAGATAACTGGGCAGTTCTAACCAATTTAGTTTGTGAAGGGCTACACAGTGATGGGTAGAAGATGTGCGGCTTGTGGCAAACGTGGCTATCTTATTATAGCAGGAGGAGAGTTTTGTCTTGAGAGAGGACTGTAGGTTGGTTAGGAGTGGGGCACCATATAGGAGAGAAGGGATGAGAAATGTGGTAGAGGGAGTGAGATAGTCATTATGGTAGCAGAGCATACCAAGTTTTTGGTGGGTTTTTTTATGTCTATTTGTAGGTGGGAGTTGAATTTAAGCTGGTCATCAATATGGACACCTAGTAGTTTGGCATCAGATACTAATTTGAGATATATGTTGTTCTTGCTGGTGATGGAGAATGAGTTTTTATCTATAGTGATTGTTTTAGAAGGGGTAAATAACATAAGTTTAGTTTTTGAGGCATTGAATGCTAGGTGACTATCATCCACTGTTCAGTGGTAGAGAAAGCGTCTTGGCTTAGCTTTATGAGTGTGGGGAGAGAGGTAGCACAACAGATTATATTTGAATTATCTGCGTATTGGTTAAGGATTGCATTAGTGAGTGAGTGGTGGAAATCATTTATAAAAATATGGAACAGAAGGTGACCCAATATGGAACCCTGTGGAACACCAGTGCAGGTGTTGAGGAAAGAGGAGGTGGCTTTTTTCCATTTAACTGCTCATTGCCTATTTGAGAGGCAACTGGTAAACCAGTTGCGAGAGGAAAGGGGTATGTTTAGATTACAGAATTTAACTAGGAGAAGGTTGTGAGTGATGGTATTGAAGGCTTTAGAGAGGTCAAGTAGGACGGTAGATACAGTACAGCCAGATTCATGGGCTTTGTTAATTTCAAGGAAGGAAAGAAGAGCAGTGGTAGTGTTGTGGCCAGGTCTAAATCCATGTTGTGTGGGACTTAGTAAGTGACTGTCTATAAAATAGTGTAGGAGTTGTAGATGGATACATTTTTCAAAAAGTTTAAAGATGGGGATAGGATGGAAATTTGTGATATTGTTGCCCCCATTTGTGTATGGGGTATGATGAAGGCCTTTTTCCAAAGTTGAGGTACATATCCTTTTTGGATTGAGTGACTGACTGATTGGCTTCAGCAGCTATGTTTAAACAATATGAGGAAATGTTATTGGGGCCTTTGGAGCATGGTTTCAATTTCTGGAGAAGTTTTATATGGTAGATATGGATATGGGTTTTATAGAAAAAGGAGGAAATTGAGAGGTGGAGGTATTTAAGGGTGAGGGTGAAGGGGAGGACAAGGGAGTGGATGTAAAAGTAGAGGGTGCAGTGTTGTTAGAAAAGGATGAAAAAAAGAGTTAAATTTGGTGGCCAAATCCATGTCTAGTGCATTAGGGTCAGGACTAGGGTTTTTTTTTTTACCAGGATTAAGGAGGGTGGAGATTCCAGAATTTTTTTGGATTTGTTTTATGGCTATTTTGTAGTAAGGAGAAATAAGTTTTACGGTCTGCTATAATAAGCTTTTTGACTTATTTGTGAAGTGCTTTGTATTCATTAAGGGTGGAGCAAGTCTTATTTTTCTGGTGGCATACCCAGGCTTTATTTCTAAGTCACATGGCAGCTAGTGTGTCTTTGGTTAGCCAAGGGGCAGTTTTGATTTTTATTCTTTTAGTTTTTAGAAAGGCACAGCTGTCTAGGAGGTTTAAGAAAGTTGTATTGAAGTAGGTAACAGCATTTTCCAGGGGTAAAGTTTTTAGAGGGCTCCAGTTTATTGATGGTAGAGAGTTAGAAAAGGTATTGGCATTGAAGGTTTTTAGGGAGCGAGTACAGATATAGTTATGAGACAGTTGTAAGGGGGAAGGTGGCAAGCAAAAGTGGGGAGGTGATCGGTGAGGGAGTCAGAAAGTATGCCACTGTTGGAGAAATAATGAGGGTGAGAAAGTAAGACCCAGTCTAGGATACTACCACAGCAGAAATCTTTGGAGGGTCTAGTTATAGAGTTGATAAGCTGAGAGAAATTATACAGGTTAATATTTAGGGAGTTTGTGGGAGACTGAATGGAGGACCAGTTAATGTGCATGTCACCCAGAATTATGGTTTCATTGCTAATGTTGGTGGAAAGCCAGCAGAGGATATCTTCGAGTACCGAGATATTATCTCCAGGGGGGATGTATAGGGAGGCTATACATATGTGTTTGTGTCTATTTTATACCTTAAGTAGAGCCAGAATTAATTCAGCATTATTGAACTGGGGAATAGGTTTAGTGTAAGGAGTAACTGATAAGGAGGATGAGTATAGGAGAGCTACTCCTCCACCTTTTTTGTGGGTTCTGTCTTTTCTGATGATAGAGTAGTTGGGTGGTGTTATTTCTAAGTCCTTTATATGAGGTTTTTTACCAAGTTTCAGAAATAGACAGGATATCTGATTGATTGTGTACAACCCAGGCATGGAGATTGGGGATTTTGTTAGCTATGCTTTGAGCATTTAGACAGGTGAATAGGCTGGATTTGGATGTTGAGGAAGAGGTATGGGGGCCTAGGCTTGGGTGTAATTAGATGTTGAATTAGGCTGGAGAGGTACTTGGACTGTTTAGTATAAGAGGCGAGTGTCATTAGATTTGTGGGGGTATGGCTGGTTAGTGAGGGAGCAGAGTGCTTATAGGGAGAAATAAGTTTTTAGGAAAAAGTAGATAATTATTGATGGGATATAGATAGGGGGATATTAGGATTGATTAGTATGAGGGTAGTGCGGGAAGTGAATTGGTAATAAGAAAAGATGGTGAATGGTTAGAGGTAAGGGGCTGGGTGAGAAAGTAGACATAGGATAAGGTGAGAAGTAGTAGTGTTTGAGTTGAGAAGGTAGTAGGTTTTGAAAGCATAGTGAAATTTGAAATACTTTGAGGATACGTATGATATTAAACAGATAGAGAAGTAGGTTAGGTTGAGTATTGTGGGAGAGATGGGGGAGGTGAGTAGTGATAGGTAGGGGTGGGTTATAAGAAGTTATTATGCGTTGGTGAAGGAAAGAGTGTAGTGGACAGTTAGGAAGGGGTTGTGGCTCTGTAGAGTATAATTGTAGAGGTACTGGGGGCAGGTGGGGGAGCGGAGTGAGCCCGAAAGATGAACAAAGTGGGTAGAGCCAATGCGAAGTGGTTGCCTACCACGAACAATCAGGCAGTGAGTATGCGAGCCAGTTCAGGTAAGGGTGTACTGGGATGCAGCTATGGGCTTAATTTAGAACTATGAGTCAAATATTGTAAGAAATACTTAATTTAGAACTATAAGCCAAATATTGTGAGAAATACTGAAAAATTGTAACATAAACTGGTGCTATTGGGAGATATGGTTAAGAAAAGGAAGGTTTATACTGCCTCAGTGGCAAAAATAGTAATTGCTACTGGGATATAATAGATGAGGAGAGAAGTCTGAGATATAGAGGAATGGAGACCGCTGCAGGCTGCTAGCAACATGTGATGGGGCGCTACACTAAGCAGACTTGTTAAACAAAAACAGTGGAAGTAAGACAGTATTCAATTCACATACACTTTTAGGTCTTAGGCAGCATCACATTTGTTTTAACTGTATAGCTTTTTTAGTTTTTTCAGTGCTTGAAAAGGTTCCAGTTGGCTTGTTTTTGGGGGAGGTAATTCAGAGCGATAAACTGGAAAAACAGCTTGGGAGATGGGAGCACAAGAGTTTTAGGTCTTGGGCAGCAGCACGTTTGTTTTAAATTTATAGCTTTTTTTTTTTTTTTTTCAGTACTTGAAAAGGTTCCAGTTGGCTTGTTTCCGGAGGTGGTGATTCAGGGCAATGAAGTAGAGAAACACCTTGGGAGATGGAAGCGCAAGACTTAGCAAGCAACGAACGATGCTAGCAGCCTACAGCAGGGCAGGACAGGTGTGCTGGGGAATACTTTAAAAAAAATAAATAAATAAAAATAAAAAATAATGTCATTTGGTTTTAGATTTAACTTTAGTGTGTCTATTTTGGCCTGTAGCATATTCAATTATTTGCATCAGTCTCTTGTTTTACTAATATACCAGCTTGTAACTCTTCAATTTAAGTAAGCCTTCAATGAATCCCACAGGAGAATGTAAGATACTTCACCATTCATGTTTATTTTTAGGAAATGTTTGATCTCTTTAACATACCAGTCCTTTTTATTTTAATAATGCATGCTGGTAATCTCCTGTGATGTATTAAATTATCAATTTTTAAAATAATATTGAAGATTATAGCACTATGGCCAGATAATGGACATAAAACCATTGAAACTTCTCTGATATATGATAACAGACTGTTAGAGAATTTTTTTATTAATATTTGTGTTCCATATCTATAAGAATAATGAGTAAATTGAAAAGAGTTTGTTTTCCTTAGCTCATATATATCCTTAAAATTCATTAGATTTACAAAATGTCTTAAGTGCTTTGCTAAAAATATGATTCTCAGCTTTCTATCTGTAGTGGAATATTTGATAATATACAATTAAAATCACCAGTGATTATGAATTCACCTTTCATGTAATAGGCTATAGTGTCCAAGCAATTTTTTGCATCTTTAGTTCCAAACCCTGGAAACCAATAAGAGTTCATTAATGTATATAGTGTTCTGTTCCACTCAATTATAACAATATTTATCAACATAGGTATCTTTTACTTTAGGCATTACTGGTGAGTTCTTCCATAATATGAGGGTGCATATTCTTTTAACTCAAAAGCCAGAACCTGCTAAAACTAAACAATCATTTAATGGAAGTTTATTTACATCTTTATTAAGTAAATGTGTTGCCTGTAAAAATACTATTTGAGCTTTATGTCATTGCAAGTATTTGAAGAGACTCCTCCTCTTTGCTGGATTATTTAATCCATTAATATTAATAGATATGCATTTAAAATCAGACATTTATACGAGAGAGAAAAAACACAGATATAATGAAATGACATGTACATAACTTATTAAATACTTTATATATAACAATATGAAATATCCAGCTATAGACAAAACTTTAGAAACAAATAAAAAAAATCTAATGATATAATCCTAGAACATTCAACTATTGATAATGTATTCCTAGTTTGTTGAAAAAAGATGAACAAACTACCTCTCAAACTCTGCACTAGACTAGCAACCCTTGGCTTATCCTGCTTCATATTAATGTGTGTCATATTTTAGCATGCACCATCTTTAAAAAAAAGCCAGTCAGTGAGTTATTATGAATAAGTAAAGTTAGGACATGTGTTCAGAATCTTTATTATAAGTTGGCCAAACTGATGATACATGATGATGATGTGACATGATGATGTCCATGAATTTTTCTTTTACTTTTAAGTCTAACATCTGATATATCCTTAAAGGGTAATTTGCATATATCCCATATTGCCTCTGATACAAGAGGTTTAAGTTATCACACAGTGGAAAGTCTAACTTTGCTAGATTTTGTTTTTGTGTTTTTTAACAAATTGGTTTTCCTGTGTGACCTTTTTACTTATTTGATTTGTTACTTGGGATATTTTGTAGACACTCTAATGTTTATGGATATCAGTTGCATATGACAACCCTGTGTTTCCAAAAGTCAAACATTCCTCCGATGTGCTGATGATGCCATGAAAAGGCAGAAACATGCATGCCCACAGATAGTGGGGTTGGCTTTATTGGCCTAAAATTGTCCATAAATAGACTTAAAATTAAAAGAAAAAGTCATGGACATTCAGAATTGCTATTTAGCTGAAACACCTGATATCCTTAAAGGGTAATTAACCAATAACCCACGCCTGGGTGTGGGAAATGCTGGATTTACCCACAGTTGGTGTGGTTTGGTCATGAGGGCAAAGCCCAAGTGGCCAAACAAAGACAACTGTGGGTAAATCCAGCATTACCCACACCCAGAAGTGGGTTATTGCTATTATACAATGACATTATTTAAGAAAAAAAATACTTACTTTTCTTAAATAATGGCTCCGTGCTGCCCTTCCACAGCTGTCTGGTATTCTGCGGCAGTTCTGATGTACTGCACATGTATATGCTTACACAGTACATCAGAGCTGTGGGTGGAAGCAACGGAGAAAGCAAGATCTCCGTTGCTTTTTAGAAAGTGTCTCTCTATGTTAAAGGAGTTCAACATAGCGAGACAGCTTTAAAAAAAGCAATGGAGATCATCCTTTCTCCTTTAACATAGTGATACAGTTTCTAAAAAGCAATGGAGATCTTGCGTTCTCTTTTTTTTTTTTTTTTTTACAGCAACAAAGACTTATACTAATGGAAAAGGTCCGAGCGACCGGACCTTTCTCCATTAGTATAAGTGTGATTTGCAACGTGCATGCTGACCAATCAGCATGCACATTTTGGAATATTAATCGGGGGGTTATTGTATAATTTGCATATATGCCATATTGCCTCTGATACAAGAGGTTTAAAGTATTACAAAGTGGAAAGCCTAGCTTTGCTAGATTTTTCTTTTTGTGTTTTTAATCTCTCTATAATTCTGTTTGTATACTATGTCTTGTACTATTAGTATATTCCTAGGTTTTATATTTTAGCTATAATCCAAGTGTAGACTATCATATAACAGAACATTGTATTTACCTTTATATATTTGATACTGTTTAGTGTAGTACTACTCTTAGAATCAGTCCCATTTTTCATTAAATGTTATGTCGTATAGTATCTGAACAAACATCTGAAAAATCTTCCCTTTTAAGATTCACACTTCCCATAATAAATTGTTCTGAGATATTACATTTTGTTATCATTAGAGAGAGAGAATAGCAGAGAAACACAATCCTAATTTTTTTATTATCAGAAATGTCTTTCAATAGGCTAGTATATAAACTATCCTTTTGGTATACTGCAAGCATTCAGAACTATTTAATAACTGAAAGTGGTTTAAAATGCAGTTTATGTTCTTTTGTTTATTATCTAACTTGTATTCATTGACATCTTAGCATACGAGTCAAAATATTATAATTATTTACTTTTATACAGGAAGAAGTAACCTGGACAGTTCTTAGAATTTTCAGAACTCCTGCAGTATCACAGAAGTACTCATGACTGTAATTAATCTGTTTCAAGCTGATCCTCATGACAAGGGCTTGCAAATGAATAGCCCACCAGCCACAACCCACACAATAACATCCACAAGTGAACCCAAGCCACCTCCACAGTACACACCAATCCCACAAACAGCAAAGTATCACCTTTCAAAGAAGAGAAAGCACACAAATCTGCACCTAAAGAATGACAGTCAAGTGTGAGCCAGCTCTAACTTGTAAAAGTGTGAACGTTACTCCATTTGATAACATTCCAATAACTTTTATCTATGTAAGAAACTATGTTTTTATACTTTGTTTATAACATGGAATAACTTTCCTGGGTGCTATTACAGGCCAAGTATACTATCAATAGCAAGTATTCAGAACTATGTAATAACTGTCAGGGGTTTAGAATGCAATTCACTATCGTTTGCTTATTATTTAACTTGTATTCTTTGAAATCTTAGCACATGATTCAAAATATTATGATTATTTACTTTTAAACAGAAAGAAGTAACCTGGACAGTTCTTAGAGTTTTCGGAACTCCCACATCACCACAAAAGTGCTCATGACAATAAGTTGTTTCAAACTGGATTTCATGATAAGGACTTGAAAATGATCAGTCAATCAGTTACAATTCAGATAAAAATGCTTGCAAGTGAATCCAAGCCACCTCTCCATTACACATCAATCCCTCAAACCACCGCAAAATACCAACAACAAAACAAAAGAAAAGAAAACGAAAAACATTTCAAAGTATTTCAACCACAAAAAAGCTATTGTATTTAAAGAAATAACAATTGATGATTCAGTAAGCACTATTTGTATGAGATGTTAATATAACACAGATTGTCATTTTTAAAGGAGATATAGCACATAAACTTGAATTAAAAGAATGACAGTTAACTTGTGAAAGTGTGTGTGTTAACTCTAATTATCTGACATGATAACAATATCTTTTATATGTATAGAAAGCTATATTTTTTTATACTTGTTTATAACATAGTATGTCCTTCCTGGGTGCCATTGCATGTCAAGTTTACTATCAGTAGCACACTACTGGCCTACTTTAAGAATCCATAATATAACTCAATATACATTTTTAGTGTCATTTGTTGCATCTAGTATTATATTAGGTGGCAGACATTCTGATATCTTGGTATAGTTGAGAAATCTACTGCTAAATATAAACTTTTTTCATAATAATGATTAACTTTTAATAAAACAAATAGTTTAACTTTTAAACTTTAAATGAAAACAATTGGCTTTAATTTCATAGATAGCTAAAACAATCTAACTCTATTTAAAAAGGAACTAGTAACCATTTTAGTATGGAAAGAAAGAAAGAAATGATTTACCTTGTAAAAAATAATATTCAGCACCTGTTCATAAGTATTCAAACACTTCTTTAAATAAGAATTCATAACCATGAAATAGATTGATTTTCATTTCTACTTCTGCTTTTTTACTATTTTTGTCTTTAATTAACCTGTCATCTCTTGTTACATTTCTCTTCAAAGAAGTTGATAAATTCCAGTTCATTTCTTCATTTTTTTCCTAGGGTTTTATTTTTCCATATAAAGTCCATTGCATCTTCAAAGGTGTTAATCTTCTTTTCTTCTGGAAGGTGAATCCTTATTTCTGCTTGAAATAGGATTCATGCTTTAATATTGTTTTTCTTTAAGCTTTTAAAAAGTGGCACACATGTTTTTCTTTTCACATCACTAATGTTGGGTAGTCGCTGTCAAACCTTATAGTATTTTCTTTAATTTTCACTAAATAATTAATCCATACAGCTTTTAAGACTACATCTTTATCTTGACTTGAGAAAAATCTTATGATCACTGACCTTGGTGAAGGTGGTGTTTTTTTTTAGTTGAAAAGTTATCTATGTGCCCTTTTGATGCCAAAGGAAAAAGGATCAGGTTCAAAGTTTTAGGCAGCCAAGTGTTAAAGAATTGAATTAGACAGAATCCCATAAATCCTGATGTTATTCCTTCTAGACCTGTTCTCTAAGTCTTCTGAAACTTATTCCAGGGAAAGATAGAAGAAATTCAGTGTTATTCTCATTTTCAAGTAATCTTCCATCAAAATCAGACATAGCCTCTTCTATACTCGAGATTTCTGATGAGTGTTGTTTGACATTCACTCAGCACTTCAACTTTTTTTTTAACATTCCTCTTTAAAATTGTCCATTCTGCTTTCTAATTTATCTGTCTTTACAGATAATTCATTGATGTTACTTAGTAAAGCCTGTATGTCTTTTTTTTTTCATTGTACTGTCCTGTACACTGGGCTTGGAGTGTCTCATTCCAAGACATTTAGTTCTTTCTAGTTTTCTTGACAAGAAAAAGCAATTAAATGAGTTTCAAACTTGTTAGTTTGGGTAGCAAATCTTTCAGCAGATGCCCAACTATAACTCCTTCAAGTTGTGAAATGTGCTATTGGATTTATTTTAGTAAAAATCCTGTCAAAGATGTTAAAATGACGCAGAGCTTAAAAAAAATTAACAGTGCTAACTGCTCATCATCTTGGCCACACCCCCATCTTGAAAAATTCTGATGGACATTCCATCAATTTTGAACACATGTAGTAAAACACATTGTTTGATAATCACTCCTTAGAAGAGCAGGAATATAATTTGCAGGGCACTGGGTGTGGCCTCAAGTTGACTCCAGTCCTCTTCCTTACTGTGTGCAAATGGTCCATCTCCCAAGTCCATGTTCACAGTTGTATTTCTACACTGTAGGTGTTCGTTATGAAAACTGTTAAGAGTTTGTTATCCTGTATTCCTTCTGCAATGCCTAAAATATTGATGTTTGTCTATGTGATCTATTCTCCATATTTTCTCTTATTTGTAACTCTACCACTTTTTTGAGCTGGGTGAATTTTATTCATGCTGCTGGATGATCTCCTCCTATTCCTTTACTTAAAAATACAGCTTGTTGTCTACATAAGTACCTAAGCCTCTGATGATTATGACTGCTTTGAGAGGAGGGTACAACTGATATAGGAAGAGAAAGAACAGTGGATTCACCAAGAGAGCTATACTACTTTTTTGGAATATAAGGTGAGCTCCTCCCTGACACAGCAGGTTGTGTTCTGATCCAGACCCTGATAGAGAATTTAAATGGCAGATATTTATTTGGCAGATATATTCAGTTTACAGCCATCTGCAAACTTACTTAGCCATTGACATTTTACAAATGATTTTACTTCTGAAAAGTAGATACCAAAGATGAGGGGTCCCAGGACTGAACCTCATAGAAAATTGCAAGTAGTATTCCTAGAAGAAGAGGAGGTACCCCCTACCTGCACTTGATGATGAATAAGTTATGCACAACATGTAGTGATAAGGAACAGGCCTTTGTCTATGGGAAGAGACAACTATATTCAGATGATTAATCTTCCTAGTAAGATAAGCACAGTACAGTAAGATACACAGTACATTATCAAAAGCTACAGTAAGATTCAACAGTAAATATAAGAAACAGTGTTAGAACTTATAACAAGGAAGGTTATGCACCAAATTAAAAATAAAAAACAATGTGCTTGTGAAAAGGAGTCCAACTGCACTCTACCAATCACCTACACTTCAAGGAGGCAGAGTGCAGGGCATATGTCCAGATTATGCAGAACCATCAGATTGTCATATATTGAGTGGGCTTACGACATGTTAAAGTTGTTCTAAAATTTCTTAATGGTCTCAGCACTTTTTTATCACAAAGCCCCTTTGGCATATCATAAATGTATTATTTTCCCAATGAGCTTTTGCTGACTTGGAAAGTATCCATAATTTCATCTCTTACCAAAAAAGAAAGCATTTGCTAGTCTGTTCTAATCATCTCATTTCTTTTTTGTCCTAACTCTCTATTATACTTGAAAGAGTAGTTTCATTTCAACTCCCCCCACACCTCAGTTCACTTGTCACTATGTAGGATTACTGTTCTGAGCTGCTAATGAGTTTCTTCCCATAGTCAATGGTATTAGGTTAATTTCTTCCACCTTAGCTCACCTACTGTGTGACTCTGAGCAAGTCACTTAAGTAGACTATGCTCCAGGGTCACCCCTTAAAAGGGGCACTTATGTCAAGTGGACTTACCTGGTTAAAGAATGAATTAAAAAATAACTCTCAAAAGGAATGCAGAATTACCCCATATCTTACAAACTGTACACTCAATAATGTACACTTAGGAAAACTTATCAAAACAGTCGCTGTATACCTTTATAAGAATATAAATAATAATATAAATATAAAATATATTAATATTATATATAATATAATATAAATAATATGATAAAAGTTCAAAGGGAGATATTTCAGGGTGATTCTTTGTTTTGTCTTTCTCTTAATGCATTAAAATGAATATTTAATTGTCTAGGCTATGGTTACAGTCTAATTTACAGAAACCACCCCTGGGAGATTTAAAATTGCAAACTTCATCAGATGATACAATTATTACATTTTATCAAGATAAATGTGCAAAAGCAGCACTTAAAATGCAAAGCTACAACACCAAGAAAACATCAACCTCTTGTTGTCTGGGGCTCCTGCATCCCACAATTGCAGTCTCTATTTTCTTGCAACATAATTGGCTAGCGGTCTCTCATCTTCTTGACACTTCAGTTTTGATGTACTTGTCTTGTACTTTAAAAACGTCCACAATTTCTGCTGTATAGCTTGCCATATTCACTGCAAACTAAACAGAATCTTGGTTATTATGCTTTTCCAACAAATTCAGCTCAAGGCAATAGATTTTTCTATAGCTTCTATATTCTTTCTTCACCTCCAGTATGTAAATCTGGTATTGCACTTCAGTTTCTGTTAGGCAATTTTAATTTCTAACATTTCACTTATTTATGTCAGTTTTCAGCAACCTGTACTGTAACTAGTGGGGATAATCTGCTTTTCTATTTTGTGCCTATCCACAGCTGAAATAGGGACAAATTTTTCCTCTGCAATAGAGTATTTCTTTATTCTGAACTTACAAGACAGCAATCATAGATTTTGCTGTAGCTCTTTCTCAGGACATGTTCCACCATTTAGCTAATGCTCTTCTTTGGTCTGTTGGATTGTAGATAGTGTGGCCTGGTAATTTGCCTGAATTCTCAGTCATGCATCAGTAGTATGAATTTGTGTCTTGTAATTGTGGACCATTATCAGACTTGAGAACATCGGTTATCCATTGTCTCAGTAATATAGACTTTAATGCACTAATTGTACTTTTGTGTCTACGGGAAAATTGCAGTAATAATCTACATCTATAAGCTAAATGATTTATCATAAGTGGAACAAATCTGTAGCTATGCTGGAGTGCAGATACTCTGGAACTGAGTAGACCATCATTTATGACTGGACAACTTTATACTACATGTCAGAATAAACATACCTGGCCAAAGCATTCGCTCACTCTCACTTTTTCTTTAATATTTCCAAATATGATTCTTGAACCCACTTTGGTATATATTCTCTCTCTGGACTGGGAAATATTTTGTCAACTTTAAATATCAGTCCCTGGACACAACTTATTTCTGCACTGAATAAAAAGGCAGAATTATTTTCCTAAATGTTTTTCTTCCTTAGGCTATACTTACATTATGACACAATATATTTCAGCAACTGCATCCCTAAGGCAGTACCAAAACATCCATGAACATATATGATTTCTATTTCTGTTATTGTTAACTGCTACAATACCCAGACATTTAAATGGTTCTTCTCCTAACATTTTTCACTGCTCTCTGGCAAATACATTCTATTCAACATATCTGGTATATGCAGTTCCTTGTCTGGCTTTTTTACTATTTTTATATAACTTAGGAAAATAAGTAAATTGGGAAAATCTTAGAGATCCCTGGTATAAGGGCTTTATGAACACACTTTGTTTAGGTTTGTAATCTGCTTCCATCAGAATGTCTTTACTAATTTGAAGGATGCTAGGGTATAACTTTAAGTTGCTGGGGAAATTTGTTCCAGAGATGGGGTAAGAGCCGAGTACAAAATGTCGCTCACTCTCTCATTTTATTTATGTGCTGGTGGAGATTTAAATCCCTGGTTCTGAAAATGGTGGAAATATTTCATTTCCGAATATATAAGATTAAGGAAGATGAGGTCTCTAATGACATAAACCAACCAAAAATCTGCTATAAACTGAGTAAAGATATCACACTTTGAGCCTTTCCTAGTAGCTCAGACACCGTAAGCCAGCAATCCGTTTTTTTAATTACAGCTCCATAAAGAAGTACGACAACCTATACATCTTTAGGTATCATTTATGATGAACAGAAGAACTTTCTGACAACTGTTGCTGTATGTTTTCCAGATTTCAAATTTGTCAAGGTCATAACATAGGGAGTCTGAGTGCAAGGCCTAAAGTGCTCAGACTGTTCTAGAGGATTGAGGAATGATATATGGAGGCTGTTAGGTGTACGCAATGTACATATTTGCCTGCATCATGCTTGATAATAGTTCAGTCATTGGCTAATTCAATAAAATATTTCCAAATATTATGTAAATTAACGTACTTCTTTCGGTCTCTTTAGTAATTTGGGAAAACAAAATAGAATATAAATGTTTAGCTTGCTGCTATCATCCAGTGGAACTACAATTTAAAGTTAATTGCTAACACATTATTAATGGAGTACCCTTTCAACAGGTGCAGTGCATAGAAATGGCACTTGACTAACATGTAAAAGATTCTTAAAAAATGTATTTTCTGTAGGAGCAATGCCTCTTCGCCTCAATGCAGATAGACACCTCAAGCACCATTACCTCAAAGTATCTATTGTAAGATCCAGGATTGGCATTCCTTTAGCTGTATTCTTACTTATGTGACACTGAGAATTTGGGCAAATGCGTTCTACCATGTTTCCATGATGCAGTGAACTGAAACTATTACTGTAGCCATGGTGAACTGTGGTTTGATTAACAAGCCAGATTCCTGGAAGAGATAGCCAGAGATATGGGAATTAGCAGCCAAAGGTAATCTCACTTATGGGGGGTAGCTACCAGGAGAAGAAACCATCTGAGGACCAGACTGTGTCACACACTCGAGCCTGCAAAGGAGCTATGGTGACTGCTGGAAGAGCACACATGCCAATGTGGCAGTATTGCAGACCCTACTCTGGTAGTCCAACCATCACCCATGACTGGTGGGGTGTTAGGAACCATGCAAATTGATATCTATCCCTGCCAGATCACATCAGCAATGATCACTGCCTCATGCCAACATTTATCAGTGTACTTGGATGGCAGGAAGGAGGGAAAAATTAGTACAAATAAAAGGGTAGAGAATATGATGGTCAATAAGATGTAAAGGAAAATTATCCTTAAAAAAACATTAAGTCACATTCAGCCTTTCATGACTCACTAAACTGAATCATTGTGTGTGTATGTATGTATATATATATATATATATATATATATATATATATATATATATATATATATATATACACACATAAGAAAATTCGTCAGAAATGCACACACTACAGTATACTCTAGCTGTATCAATTACATTCAGGATTTTTTTAAATGTCAAATACTATGCAAAACAAAAAAGGAAATCAGAGCAAATTGTTTAATCACAGAATAAAAAGAACAAAAAACAAGAATGTCTCATTTTCACAATACTTACCAAAGGAATCAACTTACATAGGTAAGTTGACCATGTTTATGTATTTTCAGGGTCCACAAACTATTGTCATGTTGGTATATTTACACTCAACTATTTGTACTAAAATACTTACCTAAATGCATATCATATAATATATTTTAAGTACCACCATGCAAGGGGAGACACTAATTTGCTACTTTTTCTTATGCAGCCCTCACCATAACGTTAAGCTACTATTTACTAGTCGTACAAGTTACTGTCAAATATCACCATACATTCTGAGCAAGTCTGAAAATAACCGCAGCCTCAATATGGTCTCCAAAAATGAAGACAGCTTCTTAATCTGCTGCAAAATAGGAAAACAACTATTACAACTCATCTCAGTAGGGGTCTCTATCTTCTATCACAAGCCTTCCCATATAAATCCACCATCACATTGTGCACTGGGGGGTAACACGTTTTTGCCTGTATCAGCTTTTAAGGCATATCTTTTGAAATTTCACATCCTGCTGATCTAGTCACTTGCTTAATTATGTGCAGTCAAGTAAAACTTATCCAGGTTGATTACAGTACCTTTTCATTTTTTTGTCCCCCCTTGAAGGATATCATCATCTAGATCTACCAACTGACACCATTAAAAATATTGTACTCCCTGGTCTTCTCATTTGTTTTTCTTTATTGATTGGCTCAGTCTGTCAGCGATGTCACAGATGATTAGACAAATGAGCATCTGTGAGTGGCAGGGATACATTTTGAACTGTCTCACCTTATCTTTTTTCTAGAGAAAGGTGATTAGTTTCCCTACTGTCATTTCATTTAACTTGCGATTTGTGTGTGTAAATTATAAAAGCAGCTTCATTTAATTCACCTTTGTCTGCTTTGACATACCCATCATTGTTTAAGACATGGTCATGACATGCAGTGGTTCTGTCCAAGGAAAAATGAATCAAGGTCATGTTGTCAGGTCCACCTTCTTCAATATGTCAAGGTCCTTTGACACTGTAGGCTACAATATTCTGATCCAAAATCAAGCCATAAAGCCATCTTCCAGATTGGATAGATGAGTGTCTAGTCATCTGACATACCAGAGTCATCTAGTAAAACAATGTGATACAATCTGAATCCCTTAAATGTTATTTTGGGGTGCTGTAAAGGGGAGTACTTGAACCCCATTTCTTTACCACTTACGTTGATATCTCTGCCAAATGGGCAAGATGAATGTAACACGCTACATTAATGACTCCACCATATTCTCTACTGCTGCTGATATTCCACAGGTTAAGACTTCTCTACAGCATGGTTTTACATTCCATTAAAAATGGATATCAATCTCAGGCCTTCACCTTTGTTTAAAACCAAAAGTAATGTTTTTTCAGCCAGTCTGACTAACATAAATAACCTTCAGTCCTTTGAATCCTGACCTCAAATTACTTCTCTGACAATGACAGTCTGAGACTCTTACTTTGTTTCTAACCTGTTTAAATCTGCCAAACCGCTTGAATGAAAACTAGAAGGTGACCGAGTTTTGACCAGTATGTTATTTTGGTTACTCGTTACACTAGCCAAAACTTAAGAACACTGTAAGAAGCTGTAAATTGCCCAATTCGATCATGACAGACAAATGAGAACCACTGCACATTTTTCTCTCTATTCTCCTGAGATGACATTTTGTTATTTTGAATTTAACTGAAGCAGAGCACTGATCCTATTGGATCCATTTCAGTCTCAGCCCATATCAAATTCAAATATCCTAACCAGTCTCCTTGGATGGTAGAATTAGTGCTTGCCAATAAAAATGGTCAAACGTTGTGCTCACCATTTGTTATGAATGAGCCTATCACTGTATATGACTTCCGAAGATAAAAAATGAAGCATTCCCTGATAGACAGTTCAGTACGCCCTCCATCATGCAACTCCTTGTGCTGTCTCTTCTCTGCATGACACTGGTACCCTCCACCTCATCCTTTGCAGTCTGTAAATACACAGCTTAACCCTGAACCCATGACCCACAGCCCTTGTTCAGACCCTTAATTTGCAATATCTGCAGCAAAACATGGTAATGGCCTGGCAATCAGCTTGCAACAACTCACTATCGAGCAGAATTCTGATTCATGGTTAATCAAACTGAGGCTATGGATGCAGATTTAATTATGAATTCTGTTGTCCATTTACCTTCCTGCACTTGGTTATTTATACTCTCTAACAAAATGGCCAGCACTTAATACTAGAGTATAATTGTTTATTGTGAAAAAACACAGATTGGTTTCTTCAAAACTTTGCCTTCTTCAATGTAGTTCAATCACAAAATGCCACAATCCAAATCATTCCCTCCTGTACAGCTCTTTTGAGTGTGTGCCTTTAACTCTCAGTGGGCATGGCTTAAGCCTTTAAAAAATGAAGTTATCACCTTACAGTTCTAGAAAATACTCATTGAGAGGGGTCATATATGAATACAGTTGTGTTTGCCATCACATATGCTTCAAGACAAAATATCCTGGTACCTTGTAAGTAGCATGGTTTTGGAATTATTAATGCAAATATGAACTATCAATACTTGACGCCTAGAGGAGCAGTAGGAGTTAACTGCAGAAGACGCCTGGAGGAGCACTCGGCTGTAATGAGTATACTAATTAATCACGTTCTACCTACACATAATATGATTACAAAACATCATTAAGCCCAGCAGAGAACAGTGCCCCCAATCTAATAATCTAAGTGTGTTCATTATTATGTATTATACAACCCCCCCCCATTAATATTCAAAAACGTGCACACTGATTGGTCAGCATGCACGTTGTACATCAGAGTTATAGTAATGGAAAAAGGTCCGGTCGCCCGGACTTTTTCCATACTATAACTCTTTTTTTCTTACTGTTTCGCTATGTTAAACGAGTTTAACATAGCAAGACAGCTTTAAAAAAAACAACGGAGATTCTCCGTTGCTTTTTTAAAGCTGTCTCGCTATGTTAAACTCCTTTAACATAGCGAGACAGTTTGTAAAAAGCAACGGAGATCTTGCTTTCTCCATTGCTTTTTTCAAAACTCTCTCGCTATGTTAAATGGGTTTAACATACTGAGACAGCTTTAACAAAAGCAACGGAGATTCTCCGTTGCTTTTTTTAAAGCTGTCTCACTATGTTAAACCCATTTACCATAGTGAAAACAGTTTGTAAAAAGCAAGGGAGATCTTGCTTTCTCCGTTGCTTTTGCCCACAGTTCTGATGTACTGCATAGGCATACGCATGCGCAGTACATCAGAACCGTCGCAGAATACCAGACAGCTGCAGATGGGCAGCAAGGAGGCATTATACAATGCCATTATTTAAGAAAATTATTTTTTTTCTTAAATAATGTCATTGTATAATAGCAATAACCCACACCTGGGTGTGGGTAATGCTGGATTTACCCACGGTTGCCTTTGTTTGGCCACTCGGGCTTTGCTCTCGTGACCAAACCACGCCAACTGTGGGTAAATCCAGCATTACCCACACCCAGGCGTGGGTTATTGCTATAATATTTCATGCCTTCCCAAATTCTTTTGTTTACAGAAACAGATCCTATCCTAAAACTAGCAGTAGATTGTTTAACTGTATGTTTATACAGGGCATTAGAAGCCCTATATTGCTAATATCACATAAATGTTCAAAGATGCGTGTTTTAAATTGCCTAGAGGTTTGGCAAACATAAAAAGCTGAACAGGTACACTTCTCTAAATAAATTACCCATTCGGAACTGTAAGTACTAAAACATCAAATAAACGTGCAGTATTACTAGAGGTAAATTGTTTACTTCTCATGACTTTATTACATGCAGAACAATGTCCACGGGGTTGACAGCCCACCAATAATCTACCATCCATCATTTGCTGTGTTCCATTGTCTGATTTACAAACTTTCTTGTAATGAATAAGATGATTGCCTATGGCTTCGCTTCATCTATATGAAAATTTATTATCTGATAATAAGATGCCCAAATATTTATCAAACCCTTAAAAGATGAAGTGTTATTACCAAAAGTAGTTGGTGATCGTAACTTATTATGAACTTTATTGGTGACATATTTTAACAATTGTGTTCTGTTAATTTTTTTAACAGAATTATAACTTGCCTGCATGTCACCATATTTATAACCTTTATCACAAAATCTTTTAAAGACATCTGATTCTTGCTGTATCAGTTCCTCTTTGGAAGAACATATTCTCTGAATTCTCAAAATTTGGGATTTTGGTATATTTCTAATAATATGTTCTGGATGGCAACTTGTGGCATCTTATAGGGTATTAAAGTGATTTTGTTTCTAAATACTGTGGTGTTTAGAGTACGATCACTATTTTTAGAGTAATTTTAGAGACCAAAACATCCAGAAAAGGAATTTTATCAAGAGCAAATTTTATACTAAATTGTATCCTCCAGTTTGTTTCAATGAGGTATTGTACAAACTCATGCAGTTTTGTAAATCTGATTTCCAAACCATTCAGCAATGATCCCGATATCTGCATCAAATGTCTATGGCTTCTAAAAAAATGTTATGAGTTGTATCATAAATAATCTGTTCCTCTAGAAAGCCCTTAAACAGATCAGCATAAATTGGAGCAAAATATGTCCCTATGGCTGTACCCATAACCTTCAAGAAACATTCACCTTTAAAATAAAAAAAATATTTTTATTAAGTATGTGTTCTACAGGGCATAACAAAAAATGCATTAAATCCAGGATTATACAACTGAATGTGATTCAGCCAATATTCTAAAGTCATTAGTTCAGCCCAGTGTGGAATGTTCGTATATAGGGCTGTGACATCAATCGGACACAAATACCATCCTTTTTCAAATTGTGAATCTGTACTGTATCTAACAATTGTATGATATCCTAAATACATGAATGGATATCAGACCCTTCCCCCACACATGCTTCCATTAATCTGCTGCATCACCTTAGGGGGGAAATCTAAAGTCCATTTCTGGCATCCCTAAAATGCACAAAAACATAGTTGCCCTTTGTCTAACAGTTTCAGCTTGTGGGTCGAAGACTTTTCCCCCAACAATATATATAGCTAGGAAATTGAAACCAATCTTTAAGGACAGATCTCATATTTGTGAATCATGGGATGTCCTCAACAGGTTTAATGCAATTCCTTTTAGAGAAGACATTTTGTTTGTGACCGCTGGTCTGGTAGATTTATTTACAGTTATATCACACAACAGTTTAAGGACACTATAGAATGCTGGTATTTCCCTGACCCAAAAGGACTATCAGTTACTCTGTGAATTTATGGAGATGATGTTAAAATACAATTTTGTGTTTTTTTGAAGGTGACATTTTTAAGCAGAATAATGCTGTGACCAGCTTGTGCCCCCATTTTTGCCAATCTAGTTTTATATGAGTGAGAAAAACAGCTTGTAGTGAATTCAATCTTTTTTAAAAAATATTTATATACAAGGTTCCTGGACGATGTATGCATTTTGTGGACCAGGACCTGGGTTGAATTAATTGAATTTGTGGAGTACCTTCATACTACCACTTCCTTTCTTAAGTTTACTCATAACATTTCTGTGAGGGAGTGTAATTACCTTTATTTAACTATATTTAAAGATGGTGGTTTATGACACTATACATGTAAAATTTATTGTAAACCCACTTACAGAAACATCTTTGTACATTTTAGTAGTGAACACCTCATCTCCCAAACATGGAGTGTTGTCATAGGTCAATTGGATAGGGCAGTATGAATTATTTCTTTGTATAACGATTTCATCACAGGGTGCTATGAACTCAAAAATAGATTTCTTTAGAGGGGTTAGCTTGAACAATTATTGGAATCCATCATAGCAGAAGTTCAAACTGGCTGGGGTGTAAAATACACCCCAAATTTAGGGAGCCCCATTGTACCAGAACAGGCATTAGGGGGAACATGGAGTGGAAATATTGAGAATAAAAATATGGATACATTCCCTGAAGCCCTATGTTTAGAATATAAACAGGAATGGTAGAATATAAAAAGTATTGTGAATAAAAACTGGGAAATGTTTAAGCAACTTACAGGGGCCCCCAAGATGTTTGATGAACAACTGAAACTTGTATGTAAAAAGGAAAATGCCTGAAAAATCTTTTTGAGAAAGGGTATTACGCCACTAGAATGAAAACTATAGGTAAAATGGGCACATACAAATGTGGCACAAGTAAGCAGTCTTCACACACAGCCAATGTGGCTTCCATTAACATCCCTTCAAGAAACAGATGAATCAGTACCCCACAGCACTTTAACTGTAATAGTGCTGGAGTGGTATACATTACTATATGTGATATCTGTGGTTCATTTTATATTGGAAAATGGAGATCTCTCTAAGAAAACGGATATATGATCATCTGTATGACCAATGCACTGGCAAAACATATTGTTGAATGTAGTGCTGGTCCATTCAAATTTTATGCATTGGAACAAGTTCAAAAGGACCTTAGGGGTGGCCAGTGGGAGGTTACCCTGGAATATAGAGAACTATTTTGGCAACTGTTCCTTGAAGACAACCATACTCCAGGTTTAAATGAAATAATTTCCTTATTACCAGTTCTTAAAATTGAGATAAGCCAAGCTGTATTTTTTTTTTATGTTCAGCACTAGTTTTAGATATATATATATATATATATATATATATATATATTCTTAACTGTAATTAAATACAATTAAGGTATCAATTTAATTTGACATCATTCATCAGTTAAGCTAATGGGAGGATATATAAGTTTGGATATACATTTCAAATGCAATTCTGATGAAGTCCTGTGTGTATTAGGACAAAAATACTTAAATATATGTTATTCACTTTTCATACTGGAATAAAACTGATTATAGATCACTGATGGTTTATTTTATTTGTTCCACATGGTTGGAGTTACGTTTATCAACTGGAGGATGTATTTTTCATCTATTTACTAGCTCATCTTGTGGATTTTCTATTGTGGTTTATAAACTGTGTGTGTGTGTGTGTGTGTGTGTGTGTGTGTGTGTGTGTGTGTGTGTGTGTGTGCGCGTGTGGCAACTCCAAGGCATACCATTACTTCTGATGTTTGATTGGTAACATAAAAGGAAATGTAGACACCACAGTTCTTACACAAAGAAAGGTTAACCTATTCTTTGGAAAGAAAACAAATCCGTGTTCATGAAAATATTACAATATTTATCTTCTACTGTAAACAAATTAGTCAAACTGGTCCTCATATATCCTACACAGTGTTTATTTTGTAGTTTAAAATAACCATTAATAAACTGGATAAGTTGTAACCCCAGATGTAAGCATGCATTCCTTCTCTGATACGACTGCTTGGTTGTCATAAATGCTCAGAAGATAAACACATATTCTGAAAATCTTCACACCCATCCATCCACAACCCTTTTTCCCATTTTTTGCACATGGGGTCGGAGTGTCACTTCAACAGTGACAGTCATCTAGAGACAAGGTTCACACCACTAGGTGAAATTCTTTACATTTTTAGCAAATCCAAAACATAAATGTAATGCCTTAAACCTGTTGATGCCTGGCTGTCAAGGCAGATATTTGATGATGGCCTTGGCAATTTAGCTTAAAATAGCAGATGCTGCTTGTAACAAAATTCGGAAAACAGCAATGCCATCATTTTCATAAGTCAAAAATGGTGAACAAAGAAGTAATACAAAAGTTTTGTTAAAATATTGGAGAAAAAGTTCAACTCTTTCAAATTAAGTCACTGAAATGAAGTAGTTGTAATGATAAAAATCTTACCCAGTTCACTTGATGTGACAAAGAATTGTAATGGTACAAAGCTGCACCTTTGGAAGTTACCAGAAAGCATGTGATGCAATTATGTTTGCTTAGTATGGTATCTTACTTCATTGTCTGTGATTTCATAATCCAGTGAACTAAATTTACTATTTAGATGGGTTGGCTAAACTTTCATACCAGCATTGTTGCACCCTTCATTTCAGGTCTACCTTTTATGTACATTTTGACTTTTTTTTTAAATCACACTATGTGAATTTTTTGAGGCGTTTTTATACTGGATTCCATTTTATGTCAGAGTATTTATGCATATATTGTATATCATTATACCAGCAGTCCCATTTCACAGGCATTCTAAGAAGGTAGTGTAGAGGTAGTAACAGAATCTGAGTATGCCCTGAGTATATTTGGATTCTGTTACTACTTCTACAGTGCCTTATTATCTTGTTTCGGTTAGTGACAAGCATTCGGCTTGCACTTTTTGGCACTTACAGTCCTTCAGTACACTGGTTTGGTGTGTTTAATTCTAAGGTGTCACTAGGCAACCAAGCAGTTGAGCCATTCCCATTAGAACTCATTTTTCCGTACCAATTAGAATGTTCCCCAATAACAGTTTATGCTTGGGTAAAGGGTTCCTGATTGTCATAGTCTATAAATCAATTTACAAAACCAACTGATATTACCAACATCCTGGCAGATAGGTTCAGTGCTGACTTTACCCCCCTCTCACCTCCTCAAGGGCCCATCTCTATACCAAAAGAATGTAAAGTTCCTGTAATCACAGCTGCACAGGTAAAAACCACACTCTCCAAAGTCAAGAACACAGCATCCATGAGAAATGACAACATCCCAGGCTGCGTTCTACATGAACTACAGAATGAACTGGCACCCCATCTAAGCACCACGTTCAGTCATAGCCTCACCTCAGGCTTTGTGCTCAATGAATGGTGCATAGCAACCCACTCCACAAAGGGGGAGTCACCACGGACCCCGCGAACTACCGCCCCATTAGCCTAACAAGCCTGGTCTGCAAGGCCATGGAATGTATCATCATGGAACTTATAAACAAAGACATTGGCAATCTCCAAACACTGGACCCCACCCAGGTTGGGGTTGTAAAAGGCAGATCATGTCTCCTAAACCTGATAGACTTCTTTTAAGCAGTTACCAAAGGGTAAGGTGGCTCACATAGCCTATCTAGATCTCACCAAGGCGTTTGACACCACCCCCCACTCTGGAATTATAGATAAACTCACTAAACTAGGTATAAATCCCTATGTCAAAAGATGGGTTGCCAACTGGCTCACTGACAGAATCCACACTGTGAAAGTAGCAGACTTCAAATCCGACATCAGACCAGTGACAAGTGGAGCACCACACGGTTCAGTCCTGGGTCCTCTCCTTTTTGGTATCTACTTTTCTGAAGTACAGGCTAAAACAAAAGGCCTTTTGGCTAATGAAGTTCGCAGAATACATGCAAAAATGGAGCCATAATCAAAACTCCTAACGATGTGGACATCCTACAAAATGGCCTCACTGAAACAGATGCCTGGTGTCAAAGCCATGGCCTCAAGCGCAATACCAAAAAGGCCATTGTCATCCCCTTTGGTAAAAACTCTGTACCCATGAGCTACCATATAGGTGGTAGTCTTCTTAACACTCAAAGTGTGATAAGAGAACCTGGGACACAGGTGGACAGTAGTCTCTCTTTTGATAATCACATCGGCACAGTAATCAGGAAATCCTTCTACGTGGCACACCTCATCACAAAAGTTTTCGCATCCAGGAAAAAAGAGGTCATTATTCTCCTCTACTCATCACTCATTAGACCCATTATAGAGTACAACTCCCCTTTTGGTATGTACCTCACAAGACATCTACAACTGGAATGGCTGCAGAAATACCTCACAAAAAGGACTACTGGCATCAAACAGATGCCCTATACAGACTGTCTCAAAAATCTCCAGCTTTACTAAGTCGCATATCACCTACTCAGAGACGATCTCTGCCTAACATACAAAGCTATGTCAAACCCAGAGCTGTTGGACATGCTTCCCTTAAAGAAATCCTTCTGAACTACATGCTCTAGGGACCTAAACCTTGTCACCACAATAAACAGAACATGCTGGAGGAATAGATTCCTGTCCCAGAGACTTCCCATACTCTGGAACCAATTACCTATCTATATCAAACAAAGATCCTCATTAGCACTCTTCAAGAAAAATCTTGATGACTGGATGGGAAATAGGGAATTCACCCCAGGGATCACCTCTGTGGCTCTGCTCAACAGGGGCACAGGAAAATAATTTTCTTGGGTGGCGAAAGCCAGAGTACCTTTTTGGCAAAGCTTATATAGGCCATAGGGCCAATAGCCTAGTACCTACCTATGAACCTATGATACAGCGTTTTGCAGGTAGAAAAGTGTCCAGTAACTTGATCAAACTACTAGTCTGCATGAACTTCAGCTCTTTACCTTTTGCCTACTTATTCTAGTATTTTCCATTTTCTATTTAAAACCACCACAAATGAATTGCTATAAGAACAGTTCTGTTGAGAATGTGAGATTTAACAGTTTTGGTTAAAAAAACAAGAATATCCAAAAGGTAGACACCCGTATGTATGAATTAACTGTTCTTACACATTAGCTGAAGAATGTTATGTTTTTAGGAATTGTGAGCCTTGATTAATTTAATCACATTTAATAGGTTTGTAAAGCATCAGTATGCTTTCAATAAAACTTTTATAATAAGGCACATGTATAAAGTATAATAGGGAGGCATATTGTTGACAGTTTGCAGTCACATGTCATTCTGAGAGACATTCACCTCACAAAATACATAATTAAATGAATTCAGGTCAGGAGTGTCATCGAAACACGATTCAAGAGCAGAATCAGACTGTATTTGAACAGCAAAGATGACATTGCTAGATAAAAGTTCTAGGCATATAAAAAAGGCTGCCTAAACATTTTTTTATAAAGGAAGAATGTTTCTGTTGCAGAAGCAGAATTCTATAAACAATGAAAGAATTATGAATGAATGTCATTATTCATGCTTCACTGGTCTGTAGTTTTGAAATCAATAAATAATGTAGCTATGAAAGAACATAATGCAAATCAAGACTTAGTTATGGCCAGAAATCACAGCAACCTTGGCTGTTAGCTTTGAATATGTAAATGATATGTGCTGGCCCATTGAAAAGACACAGATGCATAAGCAGAGAATTCTAAGATATTATAGAAAAGAAAGATGAGCTGTAAAGGCGTATTACTTGGCCTCTGGCTCGCACAGCTTTGCACTGCTGGCATTTTCTTTCCCTGAGTAGCACCATGTATGCAGCATTTGTTGGTGCAGAATCTCATAAATAATAAATGCCACTTATTCCTGGAACACTGTGTGCTGCCGTGTGGAAGCAGAATGTATACGCAATAGCCCTTCGGTCTTTGTTTTTTTAGCATTTCCCTATATATCATTTCAAATATGTGATCTACGTATTTATCCTAGCAAAGTTAGAGCTTTCTTCTGAGTATTACCATTATGCTACACTTTTTTTTAATATTTGTTTCGTAAAGTAACTTCTATACTCTTGCGTTACATCACTAACTACGTGTGTTATTAATGCAAATTTCTGCCAATAATGGTTATTATCTTTTGTTGTTTGTTCTGGGTAGGAGTATAAACACAGTGTGCACATAAGTTTCTGAGCCATGGGTGGTGGTGGTCTCACAGATATTACAGTTTTATGTTTCAACAGTGATAGTGTTCTCCTCTAAACTGTATGAGGAAAGAGAAAGGTAAAAATAATTATGTGCAAAGAATAAGTACTAATAAACAGTTTATTTTCAGGCAATACCTAGAAATAAACACTACTTTCATAAACTAAACAGACCTTACTAGTTTTAAAAACTGAAAGCAGCAATAAGTTAAATATTTAGCAAAGCAGAAACATTAATACCAGGATTATTATAAACAACTGCAGTTGTTAAAAAAAAAAAAAAAAACTAAAAAAAAATGAAAGACATTCAGCTTTTATTTCTACTTTAAAACGAAATTGTATTGAGCTAATTGGCTGTGCTGAATTACTAAAACTGCAAGTATAACATTTTTGTCTGAAAACTTTTTTTGTTTTCTCTATTCCATACCTTACATTCTCCACAAGTTTTGAGCTGCTATCTGTTTAGACTCTTAGCACCATAGACACATCAAAATTTAAGAGCATGAAGGATGCACAAATCTACTAGAGTGACAACCAGCATAAAAGTGGCACAGGACTTTGGCTGAGAAGGGGCAGCATTCTAAGAAATAAAGACTGGGGATTGACAGATAAAATACAGATACCATATCTATTTTTTATAATGCCTACAATGGATGGAAAAAATTATCAGGGTTGGGAAAGTAACATACAGAACAGGAAAATGATGTAGTACAGAAAAGACATACATCATTCATGTGCCAAGACTATATACTACATTATTGTACAGCTAGGATATATGTCAACTCATAGATGGTATTAACATTTAATTCAAATCAAGTGAAACAGGTCAGGTGCAAGGTAAACATTTTACATTGTAAACCTAAAATGAAATAGCAGGCAATGGATAGCAGGACAATCAACCAGAAACAAAAGAAATTAGAGCTTTCCAAATTCCACAGCCCTTCAAAAACACCAAGGAAGCCAACTATACATGCTAATAAAAGTACAGTTTTTTTTTAATTTTAGAAAGCACTAACATTTATTTTTAAATTCCAAATCTCACAAGTGTAAGCCCTAGAACAAGGAGGAGGAATATTGAAGGAACTGACATAGCAATTCATTTGTGTCTTGGCTCAGGAGTGTAGTTTTGCACCATCTTGCCTCCACCTTTGCCAAATCACTTCCAATTTGCTTGGGAGATAAGAGAATCTTATATACTGTAAGCAAAGTGAAATGTTAATAAACTTGCTCTATCCTCTTCTGTCTGTGAGAAACATGTGTGAGAGATGTGATGATGTTTCAGTACCATGAAGAGTTCATATGAGAAGCGAGATTATGCTCCAGTACCCTGGACAGCTTTTATTGGTGGTGGGGAATGTTTCAGTACCTTGGCCACTTCATTTGAAAGGCAGGATGAGGTTCCAGTACCTTAGAAAGTTCAAACAATAGTGTGATTGATTAAACATAAAAAAGCAACTGATGTAAGAACACCACAAACTCTATTTATTAAGCGCTTTTCGTCCAGCACAGTGGCTGGACTTCATCAAATAAAAGAATCAACTTCATAGACACACTTAAATATTTCAACAATCCAGTCATGTGACCAATGTCTCAATTAAACCTCTTAACAATGTTCAGTTAACACATCACTTGATAAAAGTTCTACCATAGTTAAGAATACAGAGTTAAAAGCCCTGACTAAGGAACAATATATATTACTTAGGGAGATAATGTATTATATTGTTCTTTAGTCAGGGTTTTTAACTCTGTATTCTTAACTATGGTAGAACTTTTATCAATTAATGTGTTAACTGAATATTGTTAAGAGGTTTAATTGAGACATTGGTCATATGACTGGATTGTTGAAATATTTAAGAGTGTTTATGAAGTTGATTCTTTTATCTGATGAAGTCCAGCCACTGTGCTGGACGAAAGCGCTTAATAAATAGAGTTTGTGGTGTTCTTACATCGGTTGCTTTTTTATGCTTATTCAGTTTGGAAGTATTTTTTTCATTTCCAAATAGTGGGACTGATGCTATAGTAAATTACGGTTAAAAGCTGTAATTATTTGCAAAAGACAGTCCTACTTTGAGCATTTGTGTCCTGTGGGGAAAAAATAAATAAAAATTGCAAATGTCCTGCGATTGTAGAACAAAAATATTTCTCAGGTTTTCTTTAATAGTTGCATAAAACAGTTATTTTGTATTTGAAATACCTAAAAGTTATAGGAAATAGCATAAGCAACTGAAATGCAATAAGCATTAGGTTTTATTTCAGTACAAAGTGCAGTTATGTCCTTTGCACTGGCCCTGGGAATGTTTTATCCTGCAAAATCTCACATTTATACAAAAAAGTCCCACTTTGGGCATTTGAAAAGGTGACAACCTTACAGTAAAACTTGGACAGCTTTCAGCTGCTTCAATAACTCTTTTCTAGCCCTAAGAAGAACTTTTTTTTTGCTTTTACAGCTCCAAATTGGTAATTGGTACAGCAGTTCAAATGGTTTTACAGGTTCTGATGAAATCTTAGTTTATGGAAGTGCTAAACTTTGTACTTTATCTACAATAACATTTTTTGGATGGCACTAGTTCAGGTGCTAAGTTGAGAATCTCCCTGATGGCAGGGACAATTCATTCCAATCAAGAGAAGTAGGGCAGTATAAAGGTAACATTTTTTTTTTAAATTCCAAAACATGTAACGGTGAGCTCTGGAAAAGCAAGAAGAAATATGAGAAAATGTGAATGTACATATACCAAGTCTGAGACAGCTGTGCCTGAGTATTCCCTGAGGGTACAGCCCTCACGCTAGGAGATGCGGGGCACTTGTACCCCTATTAAAGGAAAGCAGCAACTGCCAGAAGTCTACAATAGTTTTACTGGTTTTATTTTATAATTCCATGACTCACAGCTACAGCACTAAGCATTTTGGTAGGTAGTCCCCGTAAAAAATAAAATAAAAAAAAAAGCTTTTAGTGAACAAAAATGTTTTCAGGGTGGCAAGTCCCTCTGCACACCCACATCATCCTCAGTTTACTAACTACAAGTTTAAAAACCAGAAGAGAATGTGCAAACTCAAGTAAAAGTAGTTTACAGCAGACCTGTTTCACATCACTGATATTCAATATTATTGTAGTTGACCAGTTGTCAAGTTTTCTTTCAGGATTATGGTGCCAGATTACTTGTAAGATATTAATGACCATGGATGGGGCATACAACAGAAAAGAGGTGCCCTACCTGGTTCTAGCTGTTGTAAACTCTGTTATTCCCATTACTGGTGTTACCTTTATTGATCCACTCTTGCATTTGCCAGGAAAGGGCAACAAAGACAGAAGGTGACTTTTCATTTCACTATTAATGACTGCAGATGTGTCATATTAAACTATAATAAATACAATGTTTAGAATAATATAGTTAAGCTTAAGATAAATTGTGTGCTACTAAACTGTTTAGTTTGTATTGTATAATTAACTTGGATTAAATTTCACTTAACACAAACAGTCACAGGAAAGGTAAGATAAGTTACTGTTTCCATTTATTTTTGTCCATAAACTTTTTTATTTAATTCAGACTTTCTCACAATTATGATGGAAGTATAGCTATTAGAAATGTCAAAGTGAGGAGTGTTCAGGGAGAAGACATCAAAGGAACCTAAGGCAAAACTTGGAGGAGAGAGAGAGGAGAGAGAAACAAAGTAGTCAGATGCTCAGTCAAAGCAAGCAGTCAGTCAGCGACAAACAAGCATACACAGGTGTATGTCTTTTTAGATAAAAATGAAGAAATAACCTAAAGATGAAATAAAATATGATCATACTATGAAATCTGATTCAGTGACTATTTAAAAGGATACATTTTGCAGGTCTGCATCTGTCAAAGATTGCAGGCTAGCATATCACTTGAGAAAGGATATCCTTTAAAAAGACAACTGTCTAAATTTCATTTACAAAAGGGTTATGGTGAAGGGAAATAGAGTAATTTGCTTCCCTCTTTACTCTGTCTAGCCAGCCACATGATATCATTACCTGATGTATGTGTTCTCTCTCTCTGGCTGACTAAAGACATAAAAAAAATTATGAAAAACAGGGCCTCCTCTTGTAAAGTGGAAAGCCTCAAATAATGACTCCTTACACACTCAGTATTTAAAAATCCTACAAAGACATAATTTTTCAGACTAAAATGAAAATATTATGAGCTACCAAGCACACTTCAATCATAAACAACAACTTAATCATTTCTCCTATAGACAGTAAATGTTTTTGTTACATAATTAACTTTCTGCTCAAGCTTCCATCTCAAACAATTTTTTTCATCATTGCTCTCCTTAACTCCAGTTTAGAAATGCACTTAAAATATATGTAGACCAGTGTAGCACTTAATTCCTTAAGAAATGTCAGACTAAGAAAATGGCTTATTCCTGATGTTCATGCATTTCCCCCACATATTTTGATCAAGTTTTGAACATTGTTGAAAATTTTATCTCGGTTACTTGGATTGGGCAAGACGGTCAATCTTTTCTTGTTAAGGTAATATGACCAAGGAATTGGCGGAATTAGAGTATAAACTGGAAGTTAGTGCAGTGTAGGAGGGTTACTCCAAAAAAAACAAAAAAAAAAAAAAAAAAAAAAAAGGATTTTTTTTTTCAAGTTATACTTTTTGATGCCCAAACCAATAAAAAGCAATAAATGCATCTGTCATGGACCTCTACATCTCTTCTTCCTAAAAACATTAATTTTCATAGCCTGCTTAGCTAGTCTCATTCATACTTGACCTCTGCCTATAAATTCTTTTAATTCTACAAGAATGGAAGTCAGTAATAGTATAGAGACAAACCTCACAATCCCATTAGCCAAGAACAATGCTAACCAATAGCCAAGCTCAGTCCTCAAGACAAAAACCTATTTAAAAAGTTCTGAACTCAATGGATGATTTGATATTTTTCACATCAACATGACTTTGCACCATGTTATAGTATAGTGAGTGGGAGGGTGGTGTAATGTTTAAGGTGTTTACCTTAGAAGCACAAGGTCCAGGGTTTGATTCTCACAGGGGGTAATTGGCTAGGCTTAAAAATGGCCCATGAGGTCAGCTAGCCTAGTAATAATCTATGAATCTATAATCACTACTCTAAGGCCACATATACGATGTACAGAAATATGTCTCATTGGTGCAGTATTCACTGGCCTAAAATGAGTTTTTGGTCTAGATCATAATATAATATCATCTACACGATTCTCGCCTTTCCACAGATATCCTTTTAGGATAAATGTATCATATGGATAGAAAAATTCAAGGCAGTTTTAATAATCAACCATCCCAGCAAACGTCAATTAACACTGGTATCCGTCAAGGGACAATCTCAGGACCACTTCCCTTCTCCATAATACTTTTTCATCACAATTTCTCCAACTTAGCAGCATTCTTTGTGTTGAATTACTCCTCCTACAAGGAAATGGCTCACTTCACTTCCTAGAGTTTCTCTACAATCTGCCTCTTTACAAATTTCTAGCATAATAATCACAAACTGTCAAGATTTCTAGAGCAAACAATGCATTCTTTGGAACCTCCCAAAAATTTCACTAGGCTCAGACTTACAAATTACTGACTTCCTTCCTGCATGATCCAATTACTCACATTAGCACATCTTACTATGTTAGGCTCTCCCTTCACCCCAATATCTCATTCCATGCTCACACTGATCTCCTAAACCATACAGGTCTAAGGCAACTAAAAACTGCTTAAGAGTTAAAAATATATTTACTTTCAAAGCATAAAAGTCTATGACAAATAACATGTTGTAAAAAGGATAGAATACTTCATGTATAACATTTAATTTTCTTTTATAACTCCCACAAGGTCTTCTACCCCTAAAACATTGAATAAAATCTGCAGATTCATCAGTTAGCTGGACCAATAACTTATTGCTTCTCTCTTCATTCCTCCACCAATACTTTTGCTATAAGTAAGCTTACCACATGCCTTTTCTCATCATTGGTCAATGAAAGTGGATTTTTTTCTTAATTATCTTACAGTCTTACTAAGTATCCCATATCCTTTTGAGCCCATATCATTTCAGGCTCTCTCTAAAGAAGTCCCCATTCATTTTATCTACTACATAATTTTTTTCTAGCAAAATGCAACCTGCTTTTTGAGACTTCATTCTTCAAGATATAAGAATCCCCAGGCAATTGTTACTTAGAGAACAACTCTTCTTATACTTAAAACAATATCAATGACATTACCTCTGGGAATACTGTCTTTCTATTTATTTCTACTGTCCACTGCTGTTCCACACTACGACTTTCTAATAGTTTTTCTTACTCTCCCTTCTCTATCCATCAATCTGTAATGAAAATGTCCTCTTTCTAGTCCTAATATGACACCACATCACATACTAGTCTGAAAATGCTGTTAGAGATACTACCTAAATAATCTTGGCTACTCTCTCTTTCCTACAATCAGAACTCCTTTCTAACTCTTCTATCCACTTTATTTTCTTCATTAACTTTCTTTCTCCTCATCACTCTATATCCACTACCCACCTTCTTTCTGATTCTGCATCACTTTTCAACCATTATTTTTGCAAATTTACTCCTTTATGGTCTCTCTTCATTTCATTCACCTTATACATCACTGACATTGCTAAACCTTATATGTACTACTTAATCACTTTGAAATTATGTAAATGTTTAGATTTTATTGTATACCAAAACTTTGTAATCTTTTGAATTATATTACATTGTAGATCAAGAAATACTGTATATCAAAAAATGTTGTACAATTATAAACGTATATTATGTGACCCATTCTGTAAAAATCCTCTGTTGTCATGTCACTGTTCTCAGCGAACGTGATCCAAGGACCAGCTTACTCTCCTAGTTAACAAATGGTAAATAAGCAAGTAAACACACAAAGACAAATGTTAGACTGTGAAGGACTTTTATTTTCTCACAAGTGAAAATGCATGAGCAGAAAAGTGCCCTGGATAGACTACAAGGATGTAATGTAGAGAAAATAATTCCCCCCTTAATATATGTTGTGGTCAGATCCATGTTAGATGAACTTTCTATTTTATGGCTGAAGACTTGAACCTGGTATAAATGAGGACAACAAGAAAAAAAGTCTAGTTACTTAACAGAATCACCCAAACAAGAAAGTTCCAAAAGTGATCATTTTCTACCAGAATTTAACATATTGCTGGAGGCCTTTAGCCACATAATAAAGAATGAACATTTTATGCCAGCTGTAACAGTTATAACTCTAACTTGATTTTTGTATACTTGCAGTCTAACTTGGTCAACACACATCAGCAGTGATTCACAAATCAGCTGCCATTTTCACGCATGTTTCTATTTATTTTATTTTACATTTGTTGACTGGGCTAGTCCAACTGGATACATGTCCATTTTCAACACAGGCCCGGGGAGGTAAGCTCATTTAAGCAAATAGAATGCAAAAATAATAATACTACAATTTTAACAATGATATACATATAAAATACAGTACAGCACTAGACTACAATAGAGGCAGTTTTAGTGATCATAGGATACCAGTAGTGGTTACTTTGTTACAAGAGAGGAAGACACAAGAAGTTTCTAAAGAGGAAACAACAGTGCACACAGTAGAAAGCAAATTGTTAGAAGGCTAGGACTGGGTGAGAAAACTCAGAGAGATATGTTAGAACAGTCAAGTAAACATGCCAATGGAGAGCTTTCAGATTCAATAATTCATGAGAGGAAAAGTACAGATAAAACCTGTTCTACACATGTAGTAAGCATTTAAGAAGTTCAATGCTCAGGGAATGTTTATTAATCAGGGTTTGTGCATGGACATAGCCATTGTGTTTTAAGGAAAGATTTTAAATGCTTCTTGAAAAGTGGTGTTGAAGACAGAGAAAAAAGGATGGTGGGAAGTTTGTTCCAAGATTTTCCCACAGAGTTAGTGAAAAGACAGTCACCTGATTTATTGTTGGATTTCTGGATGGTTACTAGTAATTTGTTAGCTGAGCATAGGGTTGGAAGATTCTTGTAAGGAGTGATAAGGTTACAGAGTATTGGAGTATCACTGGGATGTTGTAGTATCTTGTGGGTGATAGTAAGCTGCTGAAAGAGGAGCTGGTTTTGCAGTTCCAGCCATCCTAGCTGTTGAAGATTTTGACAATGGTGGATTCTAAATGGGGAGCCAGTGACAGATCCGGCAATGTTATGGTAGGAGGTTGTTAGCTTATTGAAGTTAGTTTTGGATAGATTAGTGTAGATGGGGGGAGGCATATAAGAGTGTGGAGATGAGATGTGTGTGGGCAATGGTAGGTCTGGCTAAAGGAGTAAGGAAAGCTTTGATGCTGTAAAGGAAATCTAGTTTTCTGTTGACTGATTTAATGGTTACGTTAATGTGAAAGTCAAAGTTGAGGTGATGGTCAATTGTTACCACTAAAAGTTTAGTGGTTGTGGCAGGTGCTATGACAGTGCCATTATTGGATGTGACTGTGATATCAATAGGGGAGGACTTCTTTGTGGGAGTGAACAGCAATAATTTCGTTTTTTTGGAGTTCAGGAGGAGACAGCGATAAAGAAACCGTTTTTCTACTAGATTAAATACTTTTTGGGTGATGAACTGGAGTTCAGGTGAAGAGGTGGCAGTACAGAGTAATGTAGAATCATCTGCATATTGTATGCAGGTGGCTTGAGGAAGGTTTGCATTCAGATCATTAATGAATATAGAGAAAAGGAGGGGTCCCAAAATAGAGCCTTGAGGGACACCAAGGGTAATAGGGAGGTGAGTGGATATGTAATTGTCCCAGAGGACAGCCTGTTGTCTATTATCTAGATAGGACTTGAACCATTGGACTGCCTGTGTATCTAATGAAAGTGATTTAAGGATATCTAAAAGAAGATGATGGCTGACCATATTGAAAGCTTTTGAGAGGTCTATAAAGAGAGGATAGGACAGCTTGTTATTGTTTCTATTTTTATTAATGTAGTCAGAAGATGATAAGAGTGCAGTGGTAGTACTATGGAATGACCTAAAGCCATGCTGACAGTCAGCAAGTAGATTATTTTGGAGAAGGTGATCAAGTAGTTGCTGGTGGATACATTCTTCCATGATTTTTGCTAATGGAGAGAGTAGGGCTATAGGACAAAAGTTTGAGAGTTTGTTTGAGTTACCCCCCTTATGAAGTGGGATAATATGGGAGATTTTCCAAAGAGATGGGATGGATCCTTCAGTTATGGTTCTGTTTGTTAGGATAGAAATGGGATAGGTAAGCACTTTTGCTGCAATTTGTAAGTATTCCACTGGCAGCAGGTTAGATGATGGTTTACATGGTTTTAGTTTCTGAAGTAGCATACAAATGAAGGATGTAGGGACAGGTTGTAAATGTAATGTAGGAGGTAATGTAGTTGAAAAGGGTTTTCAAATGAGCTAACAGGTGTTAGGGTATTTGCTAGAGATTGGACTGTGTCTGTAAAAAAGATGTTGAAGGCATCAGCAATCTGGTTGGGAGAGTTATGAGAGAAGCCAGAAGGTGTTGGGGTCTTGGAGTGTCCTGGGTGTAGGAGTCTATTTATACCTGACCAGAAACTTTGTGGATTCTGTTGATGGGTTTGTTAGAGTTTGAAGTAAAAGTTTTTTTTTTGTCAAGAAGTATAGCTTTTTTGTGGTGTTTCTTAGTTGTCTAAAGTTTTGGTGATCTGTTGGGATTTTAGTTGTTCTCCATTTGGCCCAGATTTTGTTTCTAATAAGCATTTTATGCCTAGTCTCTTTCATGAGCCAGGGAGCAGTTTTGTTCCTGGTCCTAACAGTGCGAGTGGGGGCATGGTGTTCTAGGATATGCAAGAATTTAGAGTTAAAATATGACACTGCTTCGTCAAGAGGGAGGTGTTTTAGTGGTGCCCAATTACAAGCTTTAAGTTCTGATTGGAAGCTTAGTGGGTTAAATTTTTTTTTGTTCCGCATAGTTATAAAGATGGTTTGGTTAGGAATAAAGGTCTTTTATCTAATTATATAAGTAAGTGAGTGGTCACTAATATCATCTGGAAGGATACCTGTATTATATGAGAGGGGATCGATATTTACTAATATCCAGTCTAAGGTGCTTTGTTTGTTACTGGGTTTATGAATTCTGGTGGGGGTGGTGATAGTTTGGTAACAGCCATATAAATTTATATGGGTGGTAGGTTTGGCAGAGGTGCAACTATTCCAGTCAATATTAAAGTCGCCAAGCACTATGGTTTCTTGTGGGAAAGACGTAGCGAGCCAGCTAAGGGTACTTTTAAGGGTTTTCATATTATCGCCTGCAGGAAGGTAGGAACAAATTATGTATAAGGATTTACTAGCATTAATCTTAAGCTTAGTAATCAGGATTTCAATATTGCTTGGTGATGGTGGTTGAATATCTACAGGTGTAGCCTGTAACTCAGATTTGTATAGTATTGCAACCCCACCACCCTCTCTGGTTTTATGGTCAGATCTTAAAATATTATAACCAGGTGGGATTATTTCATTGTCCAGGGTAGCTGGTTTGAGCCATGTTTCTGTTAGACATAGGATGTCAAATGAGTGGATGTCTAACAGTGCATGTAACTGGCTGATTTTATTGTTTAAGCTACGTATATTAAGATGTGCTATAAAGAGTGAATTGGGGGTACTAGTAGGGTTGTGGAGAGTGGAGGGGTGTGTAAGTTGGGGGTCTGTGATGACATTGTTGATGGGGTCTGGGTTGGGATGAATGTCACCTTGTATGAGAAGGAGTTGCTGAAGACAATGTGTAAGATTTACGAACTTCCAAAACATTTTTTGAGGTTTTCTGACTTGGAGATAATTAAAATGGCATAATCTGTTATATCTAGGTAGAAGGTAGGTTGTTGAGGATATAATGCAACTGTGATATTGTGGGTTTGGCTGAGTTAGTGTTGTTGCTTGTTTTAAAGCTTTTTGAAATTTGGCGATACTTAGGTGTTCATAGTAGGTGAGGGAGTAAGTTGCAGATAATGTGGTTAGAAACAAGAGAAAGAGGAGCAGGTTTATATGCCTCATAGTGAAATGTCTGGGCATGGTGATGGGAGAAGGCAAGTAAAGTAAGGGGTGTAGGGTTGATTGAACAGTAGTTTAGAGGGTGGTATTGTTTAGAATAGAAATGGTAGGAGAGGTAGTAAGTAATTAGCTGCTTTATAGTTTGAAGTGTGATGAGAAGGTGTATGCTATAGGCTTATACAGGAAGGGGTGTGGTCTGAGTAGTAGAAGTTTAGGACTATGGGGGGTGGGTGGGATATGGGGGTTGGGTAGGGGAGCAGATGCATTCTATATCTATATATCTTGTGTGTGTATATATATATATATATATATATATATATATATATATATATATATATAAATATATATAAATTCTTTTGAAGCTTCCTTAATCACGCTTGCTTCTACCATCCTAATGTCTTGCTTTCAGTGAGCCTGCTTATGATTATTTTACACTTCTGTGTTGAAATGGCATAATTTTTGTCCATAATATACTAAGTATATATATGTGTGTACCTCCTGGCAGTGAACTTAGGCAAGGGACATGATAAAAATGTTTGTGTGGTCCACTATGTAGACAAATTTTCTTTTGCTACTCTTGGTGTATCAAATATTTATTACTCTCTCTGTTGCATTATCAGAAGCTGAATACCATCTTTGTCATACAAACAGTCCTACAAAATATTCCTTAAACCATCCATATGCAAGATGCTAAATTAAAACTTTATAAACTCTGTACACATAACAAACACAATATATACAAGATAAATCCAGTCCACCTCAAATAAATTATCCACAAAAAAGTCTACAATTAGGAAGGAAAAGGTTAAAGAAAAGGGCTCTCATCACATGCTCAAGGAGAAACTGCTTGACTGTCAATAGCCTCAGAAAAAATATGAAGAACATGATTATGAACACCTTTTCCCATAAAATATCATTACCACTGTGATTTCTAAGTGTGCACCAGCAATGATTCCCTTCTTTAGGAAGAGTTCTTCCTTCTTTGAGTTGATGTGAACATGGAGTTGGCATATATAAGTTCAGGAGTGTATGGGGGGGGGGTGCTTGCCCTCCTGCAGTAAACAAGAAAAAGGAGTTTTTCACCCTTTTGTATTTTAGGCATTTTTTTCATTCTTTTGAAAACCTTTTTTCCATAAAATATCATTGCAATTTCTAAGTGTGCTCCAGCAATTATTCAATTCTCTAGGAAGATTTTTTCATTCTTCAAGTTGGTGTGACCTTGAAGTTGGCAAATATAAGTTTGGGATCATGGGGAGCTTGCCCTGTCATATTGGGGGGGGTGGAGTTCAGAGGGGATTGCTCCCTTGAAAAAAAGAAAAAGGAATTTTTTGCTCTTCTGGATTTCAGACATTTTTTCCTTTCTTTTGTATCATTGACCTTCAGGAAATTGGTGTTTAGAAACTTTAAGAATACAAATAATGAAATTAGGAAAGGACCATTATACAATGTCAGCTCCTAATCTTTAGCTTTACTAAATGGTGGAATAAAATTGTAAGTATAATATACAAATGCAGAACTGCAAATATCTGTGTAAAACTGATCACAATGAATCACACTGTCTTAATGGATGCTGGATATGTCCCTTACCTGAGGATTCAGAAAAAAAACCCAGTAGTGGTGGTGAAGAGCTGCAGTTAAAAGGGGGCATTTCCATGATGCAGAATAATGCAATTCAGAGAAATTAGTTGCAATGAAGAAAGACCTAATTATCAACTAGTTTTCATGTCTCTGCTTTGCTAACTACAGCTAATGCAAATCATCACTTTCCTGTGGAAGTTGACATTGTCACCAGCACTCTCCTTCATTCATTTTCTCACATCCACACCCAAAAGCATATGTTACATGTCCTTGAGCTATTAGAATGTCTCTGCCCTTGTAAAATCACAGATCATTACAGTCAATTCATAATGACATTAGAGTCGCACATCCTTTAGTGCTTGTAGATTATATGTGGATGCTAGAGCTGCTGCTCTATTAGCTTTTTGAGTAAGTCACAGCAATAATTTAAAATAAAATGCCTGCTGTCATCTAGTGTTCCTCCTGGCTTTGCCCTGAAACCTAGCCCTACTGTCTATCATTACTCAAGGAATGTTGCAAACATTGGATCATGCCAGACAGTACAACACTACACTTCACATTATGAAAAAATCCACTAATGGACTGGTTAGCTTAGTGAGTTAATGCTCCTGCTTTCTGTGTAAATGGTGCAAGCTTCAAACCCCCCCCCCATTTGTATTCCTTTTTCAAGAATGCATTTAATTTAATATTTTAATATTGCTGAGCATTCCTTGTGTCATGTAGTGATCCAAGGCACTACAGGGTTTGGATTTTGTTTACTGCCTTTATGGCATACAGCACATAGTATCCCTGGTGACTAGTGCCTCCTCCCACCTTTTGTTATGCTGCAAAACTTTTTTTTTCCATAACTGCCTTAAAGGCATTGTACATACGTGCAGTATCTCTGGTGTCCAATGTTCCTCTGACCTAAATGCCATTAAGGTACAGTTCTTCTAACCCATGTCCTGTGTTAGTGTCATTAAGGCACAATGTAAAGAGAGATCTCCCATGTCACTAATGCCTCTCCCAACCCAAGTCTAGGCATGAGGTAAAGAAAGTTCTCCCTGGAGGCTAGTGTTCCCCCAAACCATGTCTTGTCTAAGTGTCACTGAAACATGATATGTAGAGTCTCCTCCCTGGTGGCCAGTGTCCCCTGAAACCTTAAGTGTTGTTAAGCCATGATATTAACTGGTTACCCGTGTCTATTGTTCCCACCCAATGCTACAGGATTTGCTAGATAGTCCAGGGGAATGTGCAGGTATGATATACCACCCCCACATACATACATATATGTTCACATATATTTATATATTCAATGGTTCAATAAAATAACCAGCAAACTCTGGGACTACAAGTGCCAATTTAGAGCTCACCTAAGACCCAGTAGCAAATTAAGTTAGAGAACCATTTATCCAAAAGTAATTTAAAATAAGTCAGTTCTTCAGCCAATCTAATTTCTTTGAAAAGAGATTTCCAAATCATGTCTGCTCAAGGATGGAAGAATGATCACTTTAATTCCAGGGAGGCAGGAGGTAATTTAACCAGAAGATTTTTATTTCTAGTTTCTAAGCCATGATAATTAAAGTTGACATCCAGCATAGCAGCTATCATATAATTTATTTCTAGTTTCTAAGCCATGATCATGAAAGCTGACATCTAGCATAGCAGCTATCATACATTTAAAAAATATCAGATCACCTCTCAAAAGTTTGTATGCCAATGAGTAAATAAGCATTTCAAGCCATCACTATAGTATACATGTTTACAACAATCTGTCTTGTAAACTTTTCTGCATACTTTCAAGAGACTTTATCTGTGAGATACTTGGTACCCAAAAGGGCCACCATATTCAATAACTGGTCTAATATTAACTATATAAATGTTAAGCAACACTTGACAGTCTGTACTTCAAAAACATTGAAGTATATTCTTACTAAGACCATAGCATTTCCTAATAATATTAGATACATTCATATCAATTTCAATTCTGAATCAACAATAACACCCAAATCCCTTATTGTGTTAGGAGCTATATAAAATTCCTTATCCAGGCTGTAAGGATATATGTGATTCTCACATCCAAAATCTAAAATAGTACATTTCTTGATGTTTAAATGTAAACCCTTTGTTGAAATCATTCCCACAAGACATCCATATATTTTGAAGTAAAAAATAGTCATTTATGTTTGATATTACTCTACCAATTTTAGACAATTTTGGACAATCAGTCATCACCAACCAAAACAACAAGGGCCCCAAAACCGAGCCCTCCCTGTGGAACATCTTTTACTGTTGATTTATATTTAATATATATATTTTTGATAGTGACCTTCTATTTTCTCCCTGCTAACTACTGGAATATGTATATAGCAACATAACCTTGCTGACCAACCTATATAAGGGATTTTACAACTGTATCATGAGGCACAGAATCAAATGTCTTGGACAGATAGATATAAGCTACATCTGCAGCTAAACCTTCATCAAGAGGGCAAAACATGTTCTTCCAAAACGTATCAAGTTTGTTAGAGTTGATCTTCCTGATATAAATCAATGCTGATGTACATCATTACTAAAATCAAAGATTTGCTTAAAACACATACATAAAATCCTTTCAAAGCATTTTCTCAAAATTCATGCACGGCTAATGGGTCTACAAATTCTCCACCAAATGACCTGGCCTACTTTCTAACAGGGAAACAACTATTGCTTCCTTCCATAGTTCAGGCACATATGTTTCCCTAAAAGATTTTTGAAAGAGGAATGAGAACAATAATTATGCTTTTCAAAAACAAGCCATTTAGGCCATCTAGTCCTTCAGCAGAAATGTTTCATATTCAGTAACATGGGAAATGCAGTTTTCATATTGATTAGGCAAGATTCATTTACCAAAAAGGAGGGATAGGTTGCCAAATTCTCATCTAAAGAGTTATAAACCCCAAGCAAACTGTTCCACTAAACTTTTGGCTCTATAACAGAAGATTTGCTGGCTTTAACATTATTCCAGAATTTTGTCAAGGCTTTAATGCCTCAGATGTTTAAATAGGCCTATTATTACTATTCTTTAAATTCCTAAGTTTAATTCATAACTTGATCTCACCTTATTTTTTTTATATATATATATATTGCAATCAAAGTTCTATTAAATTTGAGCCTATTTATAAATGAAGGGGACTTTTATATAACCTCCACAGATTAAGCTTTTTCCTTCTCCTCTTAGATAATTTGATATCTTGCCATAGTTGATTATTTACCCTGTTTTTAAATATTGTCCCCACAGACATATAACATTTGATCATTTCATTAATAAGAGTAAAATGTGTCTGGATTATCCTTAACATCTTTATTTTCAATTTTAATTTTCCAATTCCAACTTTGAATAGCTTATCTTGAGTCAAAATCAAATTGGTAAAATTTATACACCTTTTCACATTCTTTTATAGGTTTTAAATTAGAAAAATGGACCTCAAAATGAACAAGTAAATGATTAGACTCCTCCAAGTGATGCTTGATAGTGCAGGCTTTGAAGTTTTAACTTTTTTACAAAAGCAAACAACTATTTGAGTGTCATTGTTCTGTCTGAAATTATTGAATTTAGCAATTTAATAGAAGTGTTGTGCTCCACATAGTGTACATTAGGGGCATTCAAATCCCCTGCAATAATTTCAACCCTATTTCCTCCACAGTTAACTTCACTTCAACATCATTAGGTAGATGGCAAAAGGAACCAATATCAAAATTTTCCCACCCACATCAATTTTCATTTGTAAAATTTCAACGAAATCATCAGTACTTATTAGAATAGGTGCCAATCTCCTCATTATATAAATAGAAATCCCACCACCCTTACATTTTGGTCTAAAGTTATGATGACCAATAAAGCCAGGAAGAATCAATGGTTTATTACAAGTAAACCAACTCATAGTAATAATTAGTGCATCAAACCGATCATAAGCTATGTGACAACCCATCACGGGACCAGTAATCAAGGACTCTCAATCCTCACCACCAGCAACAGTGGGGGACATTCACTGAGAGGATGACAAGTGCACACAATATTTCCAGCTGCAGCTATCTGTATCAAGCGCAATTTCCCTTAAGAGCACACAGAGACCAAAGTCAGTCTGGGGCTGGTTTCTCACTTTCTCAGATTTCCAATAAGACTCCCCACTGGTACAGTTATAGAGTTGAAATCTCAGCTGAGTGACCAAGCCAAGACCTCCAGGACCCTCTCTGTCCAACTAGTGCTTCGTGTCCCTGCCCAAGTAGCTGATACACACACAAACACACACACACCTGGTAAAGACTGGCACAGGTTTTCTAGCTATGCCACCTTCTGCCCAGACTATAAGGTAGTTTTCATTGTGATCAGTCATTCCTTATGAGCTAATTAATGGCCCTTAACAAAGGGTGTCTAATTTTACGGTGTAATATTAATACTAATACAAATGGTAGTTTGACCAAGAGCACTGCTGTTAGGAGTCCCACACAGTGTCACCAAATAAATATGCAAGTACTCTCAAATCTTAAATATCTCTACACAGATCAGCCACAATGAAAGGTTTAAATATATTTAACAATAAATAAAAGAACAAGACAATATTAAATAAATACAGTGACATCAGAGTTCAAAATGACAGAAAATATTTAAAACAGCATTGCAGGACAGTCTCAAATAAAAAGAAAAATATCTAAACTAAGCTTTGCTATATTCCTGACTATATCTAAGTGAATCATACTGTAACCTAAGAACAGAACAAGGCAGATGTGGTGAATGGGCCTTCTTGTTTTCAGGGCCAAGACAGAATACAGAATGCTCTGTCCCACTAACAGACTTCTCAAAATAATATCTAAAATATTACTGTTGGGATAGCTTGCAGAATGACATCATTTCTGGTCATCTTACTTCCATTTCCCAGCAAAACAACCATTCATGGCAGATGGTAGCACTGAATATCTACCTGTAAAAATACATAGACAAGGGATTTTCCTCAGATCTTTGGCAGATGCTGGAAGTCACAAAACAACTGCATTCTTTCATGCTATCAAGAGTAGTTATTAGTTGACCCTAAAGACAAGGAAAAATGTTTCCTAGTTTAGACTTTATGTCTATTGCTGCATTGAGAACTGAAAGATACCATTGTTTATGGCCTAGCCATAAATTAATTTAATTTTAGTTATTTTTCTATAGTTTGCTGGACTGAAGTTAACCTTCTGTATTCCAGTTTCCACTTTTAGAATATATGCATTTAAACAGTTACAATTGTGTATGTGCATTTCTGTTTTCCTCCAGTACAGCACACTGCGGATCCATTTTAAATACAAGCACTTTACAAATACCTTTTCAACACATCTGTACAAGCAATTTGATGTACACATGACATACAGTTCTAAAACATTTGCAACACAAGCATCCTGTATAACTCATTTTGCTATTCATCAATGACATATAATTACTTACAAAATGCCAGCTAGCTGTGCTGGCAATATTGCCTTCTATTACAAGCTACACAGCCTTCTAAGGTTAGTAGTTTAGAATTTAAATTTCTGGTGATAATCAATACACATTTTAGAAAAATATCAGCATTGTTAATGTGATCCAATATATCCCTTCTAAAAAACTTTTAAGACGTTTAGATAGGTAAGACCCCATTACTCTATTCCCTACATTAATAAGTATAACTTGTAGTTGATTAAAAGAAAGATGCCTTGTAATTAAACTTCTCCTAGAGCAGTAACATTTGGATTGAATTCTGCAGGGACACCCACATCAATAAGTTAATGAAAGAGCTAACCTATAACCTTATGCCTCCTTCAAAACATGGGGCAGTGAGGATGTTACTAAAAATCATCTTAAAATCATGTAGCTTGCCCAAGTTTATTACTTCAATCACTTTTATGTGAAATAATTCCACACTGGTTCTGCCAACATCATTACATCCACACACAACCATTACCTCATCATATCCCTGCATTTTCTCAAATAGTTTTTTTAATAGTGGCCTTAACATCACCTATCCTACCTCCCCTTAAAGACATTACAGTAACTCTCTCCCAATTAACTATTTTTTAAAACACCTTTATTAACACAGCTGCTCAATAAAGTGTCACAAATAACCAAAATGTTCTTATTTAACTTATTTATAATATCAGCTTTGGGAGGAATGATTAATATTAACCACAGGGTTTTCTGAACTATCAGTTGTAGCTAGATTAACGGAAGTTCTACCCACAGCTCTACTGCAATGCTTTTTTATAACTTGAAAATGTGATCCTCCACACTACATTCTTCTATTTCAGCCCATAAACATTTGTATTCATTTATCACAAAACCATAACAGACCAGGTATGATTTCTAAACACTATTAATAACTTCTCCTTCTACTGGGACATGGCTATACCTGAGAAATCTCCTAAATCAATTTCATTTGTTTGGATGCCTTCATTGGTCTCAATAGTAGAAACCAATCTAGCCACATATCTTAAAAGAACAGTGATTATATTATGTGAGTTTATCCTTCTCTGAGAAAGAATCCAACAACAAATATTTTCTTCAACCTGAGTTCCTTCACTCATTTGAACAGATTCAGCCTGAGAAGCAAAACTCTTTAAAAGTTTAATATTTAGAAACATGTTATTCTGGAATGGTTTTCAACATCCCTCTTTATCCTGACAATTGTTACTATATCATTTATAAAATTCAACACTTGTATTCCATATATCAAACAACTAAGGCACTTACAAAGAAAACCCCAACCCCTTTTTATTAAATCCATCAAACAAAATTGATACTTAACCTCAATATCTAAACAGAGATAATTGCAACAACACATTTTTGTATTGAGCTAAATTTTACTTGCTCACTGCTTCTAGTCACATAACCCAACATGCAAAGATGTTAAAAAAACAAGTCATTGCAACTTCATGGATATGCGAGATACGTTCGCTAATAAACGAGCTGTTTAACAATGTCCTAATGTCACACACCCCTGTTTAGCAAAAGGAAATATATTCCTTTAAGTCCATAAAAAAGAAGCTAATCTCTGCTGCAGTGAATTAAATTTCTTGTGCCTTTAAAAGGACTGTCAAAAGAACACAACAGCTTCCTCATAACATAGAGCATACACTTCAATCTTCACATCCACTCATAAATGAGCTACTTAGCATTTCCTAAAGACACCCTCCACCCATTCATACTTCTCAGAAGTCCCTGATTTCTAAGGATGTCACTGATTTTGACTCAAATTTTAGCTATTTCCCTCTTAAAATTGGTGACTTTTGGAAAGAAGTAGTGAATTACACTTAATAATCATTACAATATTTACAGTTATAGACTTTTTACTTCAGAAACTGTTTAATTAGCATTTGCTTCTGTCAATGTTTCACTTTAACAGTACTAATATTTTAAAATGTCCCTGATTGGTTGAGAGCTATGTTCCCATTAGGTCAGAATCCTACATTCCTTACAGTCCTTAAAAAAAGGAAATGATCACTGCTGCTTTAAAATTAAATTTTTAAAAAGACAGTCAAGAGAACACAACAGCCTCCTTGTAACACAGTGCACACTTCAATCCTATATCTATCTATACACATGCACACACACTGCTACTTAACTTGCCCACCTCAAAAACCTCCCAGGCAAATTTGTGTGTGCACATACACATGCATACATATATTCTGACAGAGAGCTGCATACAAACACAATCAAACATACAGACGCACACCCCAGTACTACCTGCCTGCTGAACTCCTTGGCACTTACATCTAGCACAATCAGTGAATATGAACTTTTAGCTCTATTCAGTAACACGAGGGTTCAGCAGGGGCCATATTACTTGAGAGTTACTGGAACTGCCATTGAAGCATGCACTACTGGCTGGAAAATAGCAGGACTTGCCTAAATATGAAGAACTATAAACAGCCATAATCGGCAACTTGCAATTCATAGAAAGGAAATAAATCACTTTCATATGCATTTCATGAATTCACTGCACAAAGCAAATGACAAAGTCAAACAATCTGTAAATATCAGATTTTTTATTTCCTCAGTTGTTAAAATAAGAATAATTAATACAAATTTGTATTTCCATTAAAGTGATCTGCTATACAGTGGCAATACCGGATGACCAGACTAAATTAACACCTTGTACATTGAAGGCTTTCATTGCCTTCTTTTTGATCCAGAGCTTCAAATGTTTGAGTGAACATTATACCGCACTCTGTTTGTATGCCTAATTTAAATACCAAACTTAATTATTTATTTTGAGCTTTTTCTGCCAAGACTTCTGACAGATCCTCTTGTTTCAAATTATCTCTGACACATTCCTGCATAACATCCACTATTTCTCCTATTCTATCACAGAATTTTCTTTTCAGGTCACAAATCTATAATTTGGATTTTGTATACTTTAGCAAAATAATTATTTCTGACACATCGTTTACATAGTTGATCCAGTATGCCACATTATTTTGTCATACTTATAATAATTAAAACACATGTGGAACATAGTGTCAGATTCATTCTTGCTTTCTCTCCAACTCTCATTCACTCTCTGTACACGTGTGTGTGTTTATATATTAAATGAATAAAATTAAACTGTGTACTTCAACTATAGTGCTATGAAATATCGAATACAGAATAAGTGAAGCTATAAGTATACTAAGCTAATTTAAAAACCCATTTTACACTAAAGAAAATTAAAACATGGACACAGTCACAGGAAATATCTAATCAATGAAGTGCATCCTGACAGCGAATGAAAAAACATGAAAACTGAGATGCAGAGATTTTTAGTGGCTTTAAAGTTAGACAAATATCTAACAGATTGGTAGAGAAAGGTAATAAAAAATACAGCTGATGGCATCGTTCAGGGGTGTTGCAGCAAGGAGGGGTGGAATGAAAATGTACTAGGAAGAGTAAGATGGTAGAAGGAAAAAGTACAGGTGGTAAGAAAAGAGAAGGCAGGAAAGTTAAGTGAATGACTATGAAAGTAAGGTTGTCAAGAGGAATTGGAAGAGGTGAAAAGATGTGATAAGATTATAAATGCAGAGAGCAGCAGAGTGGGGGGGAAGAACAAAAATAATAATAGAGTCTGCAAGATTCTTATTCAGAAACTTGAGATGAAAAAAGAGCAAAAGGAGACTTGAATAAATGGTTGCTGCAATATGCATGGATGTATCTTGTGTGTGTGGTTATGCTGAAATCTGTATACTGGCTATTAGTTTCAGGTAAACAGGAGATGAGCAATAGTATAACCACATCCTCATCATGTACACATTCAGGTCAGGAGAATAACCACATCCTCATCTTGTACACATTCAGTGCAGGAGCATAACACCATCCTCATCAGATACACATTCAGGGCAGGAGCAAAACCACATCATCATCATGTACACATTCAGTGCAGGAGCATAACCACATCCTCAATGTACATGCTCAAGTCAGGAGCATAACCACATCCTCATCATGTACACATTCAGTGCAGGAGCATAACCACATCCTCATCATGTACACATTCAGTGCAGGAGCATAACCACATCCTCATCATGTACACATTCAGTGCAGGAGCATAACCACATCCTCATCATGTACACATACAGTGCAGGAGCATAACTGCATCCTCATCAGATACACGTTCAGGGCAGGAGCATAACAACATCGTCATCAGATACATTTACAGGTCAGGAACATAATCACATCCTCATCATGTACACATTCAATGCAGGAGCATAACCACATCCTCATCATGTACACATTCAGTGCAGGAGCATAAACACTTCCTCATCATGTACACATTCAGTGCAGGAGCATAACCACTTCCTCATCATGTACACATACAGTGCAGGAGCATAACTGCATCCTCATCAGATACACGTTCAGGGCAGGAGCATAACAACATCGTCATCAGATACACTTACAGGGCAGGAGCATACCCGCATCCTCATCAGATACACTTACAGGGCAGGAGCATAACCGCATCATCATCATCAGATACACTTACAGGGCAGGAGCATAACCACATCATCATCATCACATACCCTTACAGGGCAGGAGCATAACCACATCATCATCAGATACATGTTCAGGTCAGGAGCATAACCACATCCTCATAATGTACACATTCAGTGCAAAAGCATAACCATATCCTCATAATGTAAACATTCAGTGCAGGAGCATAACCGCATCCTCATCAGATACACGTTCAGGGCAGGAGCATAATCACATCGTCATCAGATACACTTACAGGTCAGGAGCATAACCACATCCTCATCATGTGCACATTCAGAGCAGGAGTATAACCGCATCCTCATCAGATACACTTATAGGGCAGGAGCATAACCGCATCATCAGATACACTTACAGGGCAGGAGCATAACTGCATCATCATCAGATACACTTACAGGGCAGGAGCATAACCACATTATCATCAGATACACTTACAGGGCAGGAGCATAACCGCATCATCATCAGATACACGTTCAGGTCAGGAGCACAACTGCATCCTCATCATGTACATGTTCAGGTCAGGAGCATAACCACATCCTCATGTACACATTCAGGACAGGAGCATAACCGTATCTCATCATGTACACATTCAAGGAAGGAGCATAACCACATCCACATCATGTACATGTTCAGGTCAGGAGCATAACCACATCATGTAGACATTCAGGGCAGGAGCATAACTGCATCCTCATCAGATATACGTTCAGGGCAGGAGCATAACCACATTGTCATTGGATACACTTACAGGGCAGGTGCATAACCGCATCCACATCAGATACACGTTCAAGGCAGGAGCATAACCACATCATCATCAGATACACTTACAGGGCAGGAGCATAACTGCATCCTCATCATGTACACATTCAGGGCAGGAGCATAACCACATCCTCATTTACACGTTCAGGGCAGCAGCATAACCACATCATCATCAGATACACTTACGGGGCAGAAGCATAACCACATCATCATCAGATACACTTACAGGGCAGGAGCATAACCGCATCCTCATCAGATACATGTTCAGGGCAGGAAAATAACCACATCATCATCAGATACACTTACAGGGCAGGAACATAACCACATCATCATCAGATACACTTACAGGGCAGGAACATAAACACATCATCATCAGATACACTTTCAGGGCAGGCGCATAACCACATCCTCATCAGATACACGTTCAGGGCAGGAGCATAACCGCATCCTCATCAGATACAAGTTCAGGGCAGGAGCATAGCATCCTCATCAGATACATTTTCAAGGGAGATTTAATTGATTTCACCTTTTAGTTTTTTCAGTTTCAGAGAGGGGGATATGATTTCATGCTTTTGAAACACAATTTAAGAAAAATTAGTTAACCATTTAATTAAAGGATTTAGAAATGGCAAGCCAAGACTTTTCTCTGATCAAAGTTTTCTATGTGAGGAATGGGGTTGGCTAACAGATTGCAAAGCAGGGCATATTCTTGCCTGATATACAAGTGCATGCATTACAAGCAGCAGAAACTTAGTTGGAACTCTATAATCAGTTAAGTTGCTTCAAGTGATGGATATTGCCAAGTTTTAAACTGATGACTATTTGCAAGCTTAGCAACTTTGTTATAAAATGGTTCCATTTTGAGTAGTAGTGCTGACTGAAAATTAAGTACAAGGGAGACATACAGTACAGATTACAGTGCTAATGTTTTGGCTAGGTGTTCCCTGCTGTATCAGTAAGGCAGGGTTGAGTACCATGCAGAAATGTAAGTTTTGATCAGTTTTGTTTATTGCTTGTAGGTTGTACTGGCCAAACTTCATTTTATCTATTGCGACTCCTATATGTTTTGTGTGTGGGATCCGCGCTATTCTGGTATTATAGATAGAGTCTATGGTAAAGAAAATTCTTTTTATTTATGTAACAGAGTTGTTTAGAAAAAATAAGATTTAGTCTTTTCAGAATTTAAGAAAGGTTGAGCATTATTTAATCATGTTTTTTGACAGATGAGAAATATTCTGTGACTTCTTGAAGTTGTGTGAGGTTTTTAGCTGTTCAGATAAGAATTGAATCATCTGCATAGTGACAAAGAGTTGCCATGTTTTACAGTAGTGTGCGGGTCATTTGTGAAGACCGTGAATAGCAATGGTCTACGGCTTAATCCATGAGTAACTCAGACTATCACAGGTAGAAAGGATAAGCTTTAATAGCTCGGAAACCAAAGAGGAGATGAAGATGAGATGGCTAGTAAAGACAGATCTAGTAGTAGTTTTTAGTACAACACAGTGCTGAATACTTTCACTAGATCAGGAAAGTGAGAGTAGACCCTCTGCTACTGACCATATTTGTAAAGCTCAGTAGAACAGTAATAGTACTATGGTTAGGATGGAAACTACACTGTGTGGATGTGAGTATACTGTTAATGCTGAAGTATTTGAAAAGTAGAAATGGAATACATTTCTATATACTTCTGGACAGTAGAGAAAGGTTTGTTGTGGGCATATAATTTGAAAGTTCAGTGGAAGCTCTGCCCATATGCAGTGATAAGATAAAAGATGTTATGCAAGAATATAATGTTCTACAGTGGAGCAATTAATTAGAATTAAGACAGAACAGGCTATGACATCTGCCATGATTTTTTAAATATGCAGCAGGCAGATAATCTGGGTTTTAATTTATGATGGAGTTTCCTGATAGTGGAGATGGGGAAGTTTTATGGATAACTAATAGAGAAAGAACTGGGGGGGGGGTAATTCCCTTGTTGTTAATTAATGAATCAATAAATTCAATGAAATGGTGACTGTATGGGTTGGCAATACTTATGCCAAGGTCTGATGTGGATGAGGCTGGAGTGTTGATTTCTCCCTGGGTTTAGAAGGTTATTTACTAATGTAAGAATTGCATGGGGTAACGTTTATAGCTATTCTGAAAAGATCTGCAGTAAAGCTTTGTATCCATTCTGGTATAATGGTTGGTTTGATTTCTCAGATCTCGATAATGCTGCAGATTTATCTCCATTTTATTTTGTGACCAGGCCTTCCAAGCTTTGTCCCTTTCTTTCATGAGATGCTTAGTTTTAGTAGAGTATATTTAAAAATTCTCAGTCTAATCCATAATAAGATTTCTAACTTGTTTATAATGGTATGTTTTAGGGAGTTGTCTACAAATATAGGCAGATGATTATTTATAGTGTCTGTAAGGGTATTATTTGGTAAGGAAGTCAGGATCATTAAAGTGTTAATTCTTTCATAGATGTTTTATTGCATCTGCTTGGGGTGGTAGTAAGCTGGATGAAACCATGCAAATGTACGGAGTTTGTAGGTTAAGTAGAGCTGAATTTCACTGAGTCATTCTTTAGGTCTCCTAGTAGCAATGCTTCCTGTAGGATTTTGTTTGAGACCTGGCATAAAAAAGTGTTTTGTAGTGGAGACATTGTCACCTGGGTGTCAGTAGTTTCAGTAGTGAAATAATTTCTGTATTATGGAAATGTGCAGTAATGTGGGAAATAGAGGCAGTTCAAGAGCATTTTTAAAAATGATGCCAACTCTGCTTACTTTTTTCTTTGTCATGTATAATCTTTGGACATTGTAGCCTGTTGTGTCAGTCTTTGGATAGAAACTGTATCTTTTACCCCATTTTTATGTCATGCATTTCTAATTACGATAATATTAAGATAGTGATAGTATATCCAGACTTGGAATTATCAGAGTTTGTTCCTAATTCTTCTTTGGTTAATATGACTTTTTTTTTTTTGTATGATGGTGACAGTGGAGTAGATGGTTCAGAGAACATGTGAAAGAACAGAGATGGATGAGTCGGTCATGGCTTTAGATGGATAGCTCCACTTAGCTTGAGTGACAGGCACATGTGATAAAATGGATAGAGATATTTGTATTTGAATTTTTGTTTTAACTTTAATTTTTGGATTTGGGGATTAGGATTTATGTATGAGTTTTTAAAGAGTTAGATTAATAAAGCAAGGCTGGCTTTAAGACAATTGGATTTAACAGGGCTCCATGGCTAAGGGGAAATGCACATTTCACTGCTGCACTCAATACACCCAATACCAGCTGAGTAATTTCCATCCTGAAGCCCATCAAAGAAGCACCTCAGGAGTCTAATATGCTTGTTTTGGTGGGCTGAATTGCTGAGATCAGTGGAGCAAGGAGTTTCGGGACATGTGGTGGTTCTCCCTATGTAGGTATTACTCAATACTGGCCATACCACATATCCCTAAATCCCTTGAGCCATGCCCCTGCCCCCTCTTCTTACCATACCACATATCCCTAAATCCCTTGAGCCATGCCCCTGCCCCCTCTTCTTACCATACCACATATCCCTAAATCCCTTGAGCCATGCCCCTGCCCCCTCTTCTTACCATACCACATATCCCTAAATCCCTTGAGCCATGCCCCTGCCCCCTCTTCTTACCATACCACATATCCCTAAATCCCTTGAGCCATGCCCCTGCCCCCTCTTCTTACTTTTCTTAAGCACCGTTTTTTCTTCTTTGTAAAATCTTGATGTTCCACTGGAGGGTGGATAGTTGAGAAATTACTGAAGTGCAAAGCAGAAGCGAGTTTACCAATGAATTTTATTTTCTAACTGGAGAAACAATGTATAAGTAGGTAAATATTTGCCTGGCAGTTAAAACCAGATATTCAGTTATTCTTCACAATGGGTTCCTATCAGCAGACCGAAGACGCATGTTTTCGAATGCGTCTTGGTTGAACTGACAAAACCGATACTGCAAAATATCATAGCGGCATGTAAGCATATTCTTTCCCTGGGAAAGAATTTGCTTGGTTGCTTCAGCACTTTGCCATTTTCGGCACTGTAGTGTGGTCCCGGAGTTGGTATATTTAAGTAGGGGGGTGGGGGGCATAGCCCCCCAATTAATCTCATGTTTTAATGTGCTTTCTTTTTTTTTTTTTTTTTTTTGTTGGAACAGAAATTTTTTTCCCTTGGAAAATAATCGCTGTTCTGACGGTTCAGTTTTGTAAGTTTTCACTTATATGGGGTCGATTAATCACTGTTTGCTTACCTAAGCATTTGATGATCTATTATAGACCCTTCACAATGAGAGCTCTTTGTTTCATATGGTTGAGATAGCGAGTTGGTTCAACCCTGCTGGTATATCACCAATGATCCAAATCAGTAGGAAGAAGAAAATCGTGAAAATGTACCAATTTCAGCAAAATATTTCCATGAAGTCAATGATCATACCCTCAAGCTTCTTTTCCCAATACTTCTGCAAAAAAACAGGGGGGGGGGGGTCATGAATATCAGTACAGCCAGGCAAGACTAGATTCTTTCAACTTTAGCAAAGGGCTCAATGCTCTAAAAGGGTTGGTGGTGGCTTGTTATATTGTAGTGCTTCTTGCTACTAGGACAGTCAGTCAACTCTGCAGAATTTTAGAGACTTTTGCCTCATATTTTTGATGACAGACATTTGAGTTTCAGATTTATCATTCAAAAAAAGCATGTCAGTTCAAAACCTGTTATCAATTTCTAGCAACGTTTTAAATTTAAAATTTCTCCCTGCCTTTGGTCCTTTGCCTCACCTCCCCCAGCCCATGTTGACTAACATACATTGTTACATTATAGTGTACTTGTAACAATCAGTGAGGTTAGCAAAAACATTTTAAAAAGTGTTTGTGACTCTTTTCTTTCTTTAAGTCAAGTCAAACCCAAAGAAATGTTTGATGCAGATACTATTTTCAGACTGTTAAAAGGGTATACCTGAAACAGCACATTCCATATTAGTTAACACTTTCATTTATAATGTTGTGATTGTTATTAAAGCCCATTTTCACACGTATTTTTCAAAGTGCAATAATTTGGAGGAAGACTAAATGATTGGCTAGACCATGGGTCTGTAACCTATGACTCTGGAGCCACATGTGGCTCTTCCACCCCTCTGCAGTGGCTCCCTGTAGCTTTGAAAAATAATGGCCACTCTACTGCACCACACACACACACACACACAGAGGGTGATCGCGTGAAAGACTTCAAATATTGCTCTTAGAAACTTGCTGGAATAACATGATTTCTGTTGCCATGCATTCCACACACACTAAAAGAGATCAAGCAATCCCCTGACAGTAGCAGCATCTCCTGAAAAGTTTCCACACCTCTCAAAGTCTTACCACAAGAAATCTGGACAGAACCACAAATAAAGGGGAAAAAATAAGGATGGACTTTAAATATTGCCCTTATAAAGTTAGAAACTTGCTAGAATAACATGGCTTCTATTAACATGCATTTTATACACACACACACACACACACACACACACACACACACACACACACACACAGTTGCCTCTCAGCTGTGCAGATTTTCACATAATGTCCTGACTTTTGCCTCATATTTTTGGTCTGGCAAATCATTGAGGGCTGAAGTCAGAAAAAATAGAGATATGAGTTTCACACTTCATACCCTTCAAAAAATTCTTACTAGTGCAAAATCAGTTATTCTATCAACTTTCTAAGTTTGTAAAAGCAATATTTAAAAAGTGCCCTGATTTTTGGCCTTTGTGCCCCATTATTTATGGCTTTGTCCAGCTTTCTTGCTCTAAGAGGTCAAAAGATATGACACACACACACACACACACACACACACACACACACACACACACACACACTGAGCGATCCCAACAAAGGAACAAAAATAGTGACGGATTTTAAATATTGTTCTTAATAACTATATATACAACTCTATGCACTCTGTTATCTTCATTTTAGGGATCAAATAGGCTGAATTTTATTTGGTGGGAAAGGAGCCAAAAATGGTTCTGATAGTAAAGGTTGCTGACCCCTGGGCTAGACCAACTTCTTTGACGTCATTAAGATGGTGGAAGGGCAGCAGAAAAACATATCAAACCATGGAACTTTAAGAGAGGGATACTATGCTAACAGGGTGGGACACCATTTTTTAATGGTTGCAGGCAGTTTGGCAGGATGCTACAATATTGCTAGAGGTGAAGTTGCTAAGTGCTGACATTGTATCTAAGTAAAGGTCATCTTCAGTAATTTTTCAATTTAAAATACTTTCCCAAACATTTCTATCAATTTAAAAGACTTCCTTGAACATGCTGAAGATGTCTGAGGAAGCCTTTAAATTATATTACTGAAAATGCCTGGAAATGTCTTTATATTGACACATCAACACAAGCTTCACTTTGTCTAGCAATTATGTAGCACTTTTCCTTTGTTCAGTATTCACAAAAGTACTATAATGTTTATATGACTGCTTTTTTAAATCTCCAATTGTAACAGAATAAAATAAGTCAGGTAAACTGTAGGAAAAATAAATCCACTTTAATAGTAAGGCAGACAAGAACTAGGAAGCTCAAAAATGCCTGAGAAGGTGTCTTAGATTTCAGGATGACAGGGCTTTCCAGGTTTTGTGTGTTTTAACTGTTAAAAGTGATTTAATTCCTCCAGTTGTCCAACTCATTTTGTTTATTTTTATTTATGTTTTGCATACATATTTGGGTTTGGCTTCTAAAAGAGTTGCACTGAGAATATGCAGCTGCAATGCCAGTACTGATTTGCAAATAGGACTTTGTCTTGCGGCAAGAACTCTTTTTTTCATTGTGGACAAAGTTGAAGGGGAAAGTAAATCAAATACATGTTTAAAAACCAGCAGACAGAACTGCTTTTTAAGTGATCAGCTGAAGATGTTAAATCAGCATTTAAAGTAGCCAGACTAGGTAAGAGTAAAGCTGTGAGAATCATATTTGTCTGTCCAATGACATAGATATAAAGGAGACCACATCAGACAGGAGCTAAAGTGCAACCACCTATGACCACCATGTTGAGAGAAGACCAAACAGGAAGTGCATGAGAGTGAAAGAGGATTTAGGACTGATCTGGTATGTTTTCTTAGATCTGGTAACGTTCCGCTTTATGATGATAGAATGGGGAGTGTGTCTTAGTTGTAATAATAGTCAGGTATGCTGAAAGACTTAAAGTTTGTAACAAAGTGACTACAGTATTTAAATTGATAGCCAGCTGTCATAATTATTTTATTTTCCATTTGTTTACCGGGAGTGTCCAACTGAGCCAGAGGTCTTTTTTCAGTGGAGGCCTGGAGGGAAAAGTTTCATATTATACAAAGAAACAGCAAAACATTTAGAGAGAGTATGAATACAAACATTATAACAAATGATACAAAAATGTTCTAAACAATACAAAATTAGTACAATGGTTTATACTATGATCAGAAATAGGTAGTTTATTAAAACAGAAGACAATGTATGCGTATAAAGACACCAACAATGAGACTCAATGTATCAAGTTAAAGGTTTCCTGTTTAGTTATGAAACGTTATGCTTTGTACAAAAGTAGTGTAATAGTGTGTGTCTTAATGATTATATTTTTGTTAATCGTATTTTATCTTGGAGCTAGTGTTCATATTATTGATATTTTTGTTAATCATATTTTATCTTGGAGCTAGTGTTCATATTATTGATAAATATAGAGTTCTATTTCATTATGCATAACACATTGAAAGAAACTGAGCATAAGGCAATGTGAAGCCCTATGCAAGTCCAGACACCAGCTACAATATTTATTTATTTTTTATTTATTTGCAGTTGGTTTACCAGGATAGTCCATTGGGTCACAAATAACCCATTTTCAATGGAGTCCTGGGGAGAAAAGCTCCAAAACAAGCAGAAGATTACAGTAAGATATTTTGTTACAAATTATTATAGATATAGTTACAATGGCATAGTAAAAACATTGCAAGTACAATGGACTAGTGATTAATATTCATACAATACAATTTACAATATGATAACTGAGATGTCTTTACATCTAGGGTAGGTTCCACTAAGAGGTGCATGTTATGCATTCAATATCAAAGGCTTAGTAGAAATGAGATCAGGATATATGAGTTAGGGGAGTAAAAGAAAAGGGGGGGAGGAGATTATGTGGGGTGAAAGCAAGAGCGCAAGAGCATTCCCACTGGGAAATTAGATGTGTGTGAAGAGATTTTTTGAATGAAAGGTTGTTTGAGGTGGTGCGGATGGGTGGTGGTAGGGAGTTCCAGAGACGAGCTAGACTATAGGATAGGAGATTTTTTCCTGGGGGACGAGATGGTTTGTACAGTTCCATTAGGTTTTGGTTGTTAGATCTTAGTCTATCATGGAGGTGAATTTTAAAGGTAGAGGAAACGGAGGGACAGAGGGAAGGGTTGAAAATTAGCTTGTGTGCAAGAGTAAGTTGTGTATAGGTACGATGATTGGTCAGTTCCAACCATTTTAGTTTGCAGAGAGATGATCAGTGGTGTGAGGAAGAATTATGGCCGGTAGCAAACTTGGCAATTTTGTTATAGCAAGAGGAGAGTTGTGATTTGAGTGAAGACTGTAGGTTAGTTAGGAGTGGGGCTCCGTAGAGGAGGGAGGGGATGAGAAATGTGGTGGAGAGGGTGATTTGAGTGGATGGTGTAAGATAACGATTTTGTCGGTAGAGCATACCAAGTTTTTTGTGGGTTTTTTTAATATTTAGTTGAAGATGGGAGCAGAATTTAAGCTGACTATCAATTTGGACACCTAATAATTTGGCCTCTGATACCAGTTCGATGGGTGTATTACTATGACTAGTGATAGGGAATGTACTTATATTGTAAGAGGTGGCTTTGGAGGGGGTAAATAGCATTAGTCTGGTTTTAGATGCATTTAGAGCGAGGTGATTTTTTTTTCATCCATTGTTCGGTGGTTAAGAATGCATCTTGTGTGAGCTTAAGGAGGGTAGGGATAGAGGTAGCAGAACAGATAATAGTTGAATCATCTGCATATTGGATAATGTTTGTGAAGGGGATGGAGTTGTGGAAGTCGTTTATGAATATATTGAAGAGAAGGGGGCCCAGTATGGATCCTTGGGGAACTCCAGTTGGGGTGTTACGGAATGGGGAGGTGGCTTTTTTCCATTTTACAGCTTGACATCTATTAGATAAGTAGCTAGTGAACCAATTCGGAGAGGAAGGTGACAGGTTAAGCTTAGAGAGTTTAGTTAGGAGTAGATTGTGGGAGATGGTGTCGAAGGCCTTGGAGAGGTCAAGCAGGAGGGTTGAGACAATGTGGCCAGAGTCCCGTGCTTTATTCACAGTTTCCAGAAAGGAGTGAAGGGTGGTCATAGTGCTGTGGCTGGGTCTAAAGCCATGTTGTGTGGGAGTAAGCAGGTTATTGTCTAAGAGTTATGGTAGGAGTTGTAAATGGATACACTTTTCCAAGAGTTTAGAGATGGGAGATAGGATAGCGATGGGACGGAAATTGGTAATGTTATTATCGCTGCCACCTTTATGCAAAGGTACGACATAAGCCTTTTTCCAGATTTGGGGTAGTAAACTTTCTTGAATAGAGTGGTTGATTAGAATACTGATGGGGTAGGCAATGGCTTTGGCAACTATGCCAAGAAAGTAAGAAGGAATGTTATTGGGGGCGTTAGAGCATGGTTTCAGTTTCCGGAGGTGTTTTTTTAGGGTGGATGTGGGTACAGGTTTTAGTATGAATGGTGGAGGCTGTGAGGAGGGGGTATTGGGGGTGGTGATAGAGAGGAAATAGGAGGAGAAGTAGAAATGGGGGGTAAAGGATTGGTAGAGGAGGATGGGGATAATGTGGAGGGTATGGTGGTGTTAGAGGATGAGAATGATGAGGTTAGTTTGGATATAGAATCGATGAAAAAAGTATTGAATTGTGTAGCCAGATCTATGTCTGGAGCATCAGGGTCTGGGCTAGGGTTATCTGTTCTGCTGGGGTTAAGGAGGGTGGAGATGCCTTTCCAAAACTTTTGGGGGTTCATTTTATTTTTGTTTTGGAGTATGGAGAAGTAATTCTGTCAATCCGTGATGATGAGCTTTTTTACTTTATTCCTAAATGCTTTGAATTCATTATGAGTGAGGGGAGTCCTGTGTTTTTGGGAACATGCCCAAGCTTCATCTCTGAGGTGCATGGTTGCTAGTGGGTTTTTTGTTAGCCAAGGAGCAGTTTTATTTTTTATTCTTTTTGTCTTTAAGGGAACATGGTGGTCTAGGAGGTTTAAGAAGGTTGTATTGAAGTAGGTAACTGCCTGTTCCAGGGGTAGAGTTTTTAGAGTATTCCAGTTTATTGCTTTTAGAGAGTTGGAGAAGGTAATGGGATTGAAATGTTTGTGGTAGTGAGCAGTAATATAAGTGTGTGTAAGTTGTAAGGGTGAGGGAAAAGAGTTGGAGAAGGTAATGGGATTGAAATGTTTTGTGGTAGTGAGTAGTAATTAAGTGTGTGTAAGATGTAAGGGTGAGGGAAAAGAGTTGGAGAAGGTAATGGGATTGAAATGTCTGTGGTAGTGAGTAGTAATTAAGTGTGTGTAAGATGTAAGGGCGAGGGAAAAGAGTTGGAGAAGGTAATGGGATTGAAATGTTTTGTGGTAGTGAGTAGTAATTAAGTGTGTGTAAGATGTAAGGGTGAGGGAAAAGAGTTGGAGAAGGTAATGGGATTGAAATGTTTTGTGGTAGTGAGTAGTAATTAAGTGTGTGTAAGATGTAAGGGTGAGGGAAAAGAGTTGGAGAAGGTAATGGGATTGAAATGTTTTGTGGTAGTGAGTAGTAATTAAGTGTGTGTAAGATGTAAGGGCGAGGGAAAAGAGTTGGAGAAGGTAATGGGATTGAAATGTTTTGTGGTAGTGAGTAGTAATTAAGTGTGTGTAAGATGTAAGGGCGAGGGAAAAGAGTTGGAGAAGGTAATGGGATTGAAATGTTTTGTGGTAGTGAGTAGTAATTAAGTGTGTGTAAGATGTAAGGGTGAGGGAAAAGAGTTGGAGAAGGTAATGGGATTGAAATGTTTTGTGGTAGTGAGTAGTAATTAAGTGTGTGTAAGATGTAAGGGCGAGGGAAAAGAGTTGGAGAAGGTAATGGGATTGAAATGTTTGTGGTAGTGAGTAGTAATTAAGTGTGTGTAAGATGTAAGGGTGAGGGAAAAGAGTTGGAGAAGGTAATGGGATTGAAATGTTTTGTGGTAGTGAGTAGTAATTAAGTGTGTGTAAGATGTAAGGGTGAGGGAAAAGAGTTGGAGAAGGTAATGGGATTGAAATGTTTTGTGGTAGTGAGTAGTAATTAAGTGTGTGTAAGATGTAAGGGTGAGGGAAAAGAGTTGGAGAAGGTAATGGGATTGAAATGTTTTGTGGTAGTGAGTAGTAATTAAGTGTGTGTAAGATGTAAGGGCGAGGAAAAGAGTTGGAGAAGGTAATGGGATTGAAATGTTTTGTGGTAGTGAGTAGTAATTAAGTGTGAAAGATGTAAGGGCGCAGCAAAAGAGTTGGAGAAGGTAATGGGATTGAAATGTTTTGTGGTAGTGAGTAGTAATTAAGTGTGTGTAAGATGTAAGGGTGAGGGAAAAGAGTTGGAGAAGGTAATGGGATTGAAATGTTTGTGGTAGTGAGTAGTAATTAAGTGTGTGTAAGATGTAAGGGTGAGGGAAAAGAGTTGGAGAAGGTAATGGGATTGAAATGTTTTGTGGTAGTGAGTAGTAATTAAGTGTGTGTAAGATGTAAGGGTGAGGGCAACCGATGTGTGAATGTGGGTAAGTGATCACTAAGGGAATTGGGAAAGGTGCCACTATCAGAGAAATAATGAGGGTGGGAGACTAAAATCCAGTCAAGGATGCTACCATTGTAGAGATTTTTTGAGGGCCGGGTTATGGAGTTGATCAGCTGTGAGAAATTGTAGAGGTTGATGTTAAGTGGGTTTGTGAGAGACTGTATAGAGGACCAATTGATGTTAGTGTCCCCCAAAATTATTGTTTCCATAGTAATGTCGGTAGAAAGCCAGGAGAGGATGTCCTCAAGTGTAGAATTCAGAATTATCCAGAGTAAATAATATTATTGGCAATGACCTCATGCTGAACTGGTAAGAATTATCGGGCTAACAAGTGGATTACTTTCTCACATACCTCTTAACTCTACAGAATTTTGCAAAATGTCCAGTGTTTGCCTCATATTTTGATCTGTTCCTTTCATTTTGTGTTTTTCTAGGAAATTGTTGAGGACTGAAGTCATATTTAGAGAGCCATTTGCTTTTCACATTTCATCTTTCAGAAAATGCATGCAACTATAAAAGTAATTTTAGTCGCTTTATAAGTTTATCGGAGCAATATTTAAAATCTGTCCCAGATTTTGTGGCTTTGTCCCCTTCTCATTATTTTGGCTTTGTTTAAAATTCTTGTGTCGATTGGTTTAGAGGCATGCTGTTGTCTGGTTATATCTGTTTTTTTTCTTTGCTCATAAGAAAGGATTAATATATATGCTGCAACTATTATTTTTAAAACTATGAATGTTGAATCACAAACAAGATTTTGTAGGTTTTGATTATACTTGGCGTTTACTACAGCAGTTCGATGGAGGGTGGCATGCCTTTCAAATATGCCCAGTTTTGCAGAATGCCCCCAACATACCTCTAAACCTTCCTATCTCTAAAATGAGGAACATTAGCCCTTATTAATGTGGAACAAATGGGCAAAATGTGGAACACTTATTAACGGGTTACTAACAACTTCAAAAAGGAAGGTTAAAGGATGGCTAAAATATGCTGATGTTACTTGTAAAAAGCATCTTTAAATGAATGAATATGGCTGAGTTCTATTAACCATGGATATCAGTTAAAAAATTCCCAGCACATAATGTGTGGTAGAACTGTGAGGAACATGGACTTTTTAAGATGCAGAATGAGGTACATTCCTTGTAATGAGGTGCACTTGAGAGGCATGGCCCCCGATATTACCTCAGTTTTGCCCTGTCCTTAGTATTTTGTCTCAGACTACAAAGGATTACAGTCCATCTTTACTCAAATACTGTATTGCTCCTCACTGGCTAAAGCTTCAATGAGGCATGGAGCCACAGAGACCTGAGCCAGCCTTTATTCATTCATTTTCCCTTCTTTGCATCACTGAAATTCATACGGGACCGTCAAGCTGCAGCTGCTCTTCATTAGTCTGATCTGCAAACTGAGTGCTGTGACTGGCTGAAGAGTTAGGCTGCATGATACCAGAGTACAAACAGAAAGAAAACAGAAATGGCTGATTTCTTGTACGCATTTTTTTTCACCTTTTCCACATTTTTGCTGGAGACAGAAGTAAAATGTCCAAGTGTTACCTAAGAAGTTCTGTGTTTTCCATTACTTATTTGAGGATTATGATTTCAACAGCAAAGAACAAGGCATCAGAGGCACTCTACCAGCTTCTGAAAAGTGACCCAGAAGATGGCACAAGGAAACTATATTAGGTTACAAGGAAAAGACAGAAAGATAAAGAAGATAGCCAGACATCCTTCATAAGGGATGCCAGCAACAACTTGCTCACCAGTCCACGGGACATCAAAAGCAAATAGAGTATTTCCAGCTGCTTCTGTATGAAGAAAACCCCACAGAAGTTGTGCTGCCCCAGACACAGCTTACAGTGAGAGAACAAGAGGCGCCCACTATAGAAGTAATAACAATAACACTAAGGAACATGAAGTCAGGGAAAGCAGCAGGCTTGGATGAGGTCCGTGCAGATATGATAAAGATGCTGAATGAGATACGGGAAAAATGCCTCTTGAGGGCACTTATATCAGTGTAGAAAGAAAGGCCTATCCCAGATGACTAGAGAAAAAGCATACTAGTGCCAGTGTTCAAGAACAAAGAGGACATTCACAACTGTGGGCAGGACAGAGATAGCAAACACCTGCCACATTGCATAAATGGTTCTAGATAGGGTGACTGATAAATGAATATACAGAGAAGTTGAAAGTAAGATGGGAGATGAGCAGTTTGGATTCAGATCAGGATGTAGCATAACTGACTTGATGCTTCAGTGAGAGAGCTATAGATGAAGAAAGAGTCCAACCGGACATTCTTAGACTTGGAGAAAGCATATGACAAGGACCCAAGAAAGATGATTTGGGCAATCCTGTGGTGGTTCAATCTCCCACAAATACTGGTAGAATTAGTGCAAACTACATCAGCAAACAGGTCAGAGGGGAAAGATCAGCTAAGTTGATATACACAGATGATGTGGCATTACATCCAAACTCTAAGCAAAAACTTTAGCAAAGGATAAGGGAATGAATGCAAAACTGAAGGCACATGGGATGAAACCAAGTACAGATAAGGCAAAGGAGTAAAGCTGCTATGATTTATAAGAAATTCATTATACGCTCTTTTATTGAGAAGTCTGCAAGCATCTTATATTGGAAGAGTATACTAATTCTTATAAGCAGGTGTGCAATGGGAACATGTTCTACAGTGGGAGTTAGATTTGGTTTAGTATATGATTATTGGAGTGGAATAATGAGGTTGCAGGTTATTTAGAGGTACAGGTAACACAGATGGAACCAACGGTGGAGTAAAGCAGTGATACATAATGCAGATGGGAGTGTGGTAAGAGTATGAGTAAGCAAAAAGTGACTGGAGGAAGTCTGGTCAGTGTGGGTAGCATGATACAAGTTGGAAAGCTGTAGGAAGGGCTGAAATGAACGATCTGTTACAGTTACCGAGTGACACAATTGTAGTAGAAAAGCACTGGGGCCAGATGTGACTAATTCAAATACTTATGTTTTGGAGAAAGTTGTGTATCAAATGTAAAGTATATTAAGTTCTAGGAAGGGACAGCTTATCTTAAACATTATTTTTTATTGTTATTTGTGGACTAGTTTAATTAGCATGGCAAGTACTTGACAAAAGTTAAATATTACAATGAAATAAAAAAATAGAAATTTCCTGTGAATATATTGAAGTAACGTGAATATAGCACTTGGTATACAAATGCACATTTAACATTTGCTAAAATACTTTACAATAGATCATGTCATCTTCCCTATTCATAATTTCTGCAGATGACTTCAACCACAAATTTACAAGATGCTTACTTTTATGAAGGAAATATATGGCAAATATAGATATGATTTTAAAGAGCAAATATATCATATTATCATAGATATGATTTTAAAGAGCAAATATATCATATTATCATCAATGATGTACATTATCAAAGCTATTTTCCCAGGAATAACATATTACTGTGAGAACTGGACTACAGATTAGGCCATGCACCATAAAATCAATGATTTTCATCTGTGGTGTCGGAGAAAACATTTAGAGATTCCATAGACTGAAAGATGATCAAATCCAATCCAGATGGTCCACTAAAAAGTCTGACTGTGAAACATACAGTTAAATAATTTTGGCAAGTAATGCAAAGACAAGATTCACTAGAAACTATTCTTATGTTGGGAAAGATTGAAGCCAAACAAGAAGAAAGGGGCAGCAAAGGCTAAGGTGGGCAGACAGCAATATGGAACTACTGAATATGAATTTTCATTAACTTAAAGAATCTGTTCTTGAAAGACAAGCCTGGTGTGTTAAAGTCCTTGAGAATACAATAAGATGTATTTGAGTAAACTAATTCAGAAGGAAATATTCCCCTAGGGCTGCTATGCATAGATGTGTACTAATATATACATATATACACACATACACCAACACACATACATAATTTGTCCATGAATTTTAGATTAGCCTTTTACTTGCCTTGTTGCTTATAAAAACAATTATACAGAACATTAGGCACTTTCACTACTGTTGACGAAAGACATTCTTACATAAAAAAATACTTGTAATCTGATCAAACAAAACTGCAGTGAACTAATAATTTTGTTTAATATAAATGCTGTTTATATGTTTTATTTGGTTTTATTTATTTATGGAGTTGACAAGAGGGTTGCTTGTCCGGTCCCGAGGCCCTTTTCAGCCATGACCCAGGTGAAGAGGCAAAAATACAATGACTTGTCAGTGATGATGAGCATTGAGCTGTTGCATCATGAATAATGTAACATACACACACACACACACATATATATATATATATATATATATATATATGTATATACATACACATTTTTTTTTTTTTTTTTTATTAACAATGGATTACCGGGAAAGGCTGACTGGGTAGAAGCCCATTTTCATCAGAGGCTTGGGGAGAAAAACTCCAAATTGATAAAAAAAAATTTTAAGAAAAATAATTATACAATCTTCAAAAACATCTGAAATTTAAATAATTGTAACAAATTAGTCAATATAAAACATTGGTTAAGAATCGATACAAGGTATATGACAATCATTTAATATTTAGGAAATTTTAGACAGTTTGTAGAGAAATTAAAGATAAGTTAGTCTAATACAAACAGGAATTACAATATGAAGTGTTGAAAAAACAGGCTTATGGTGCATTTAGCAAAAAAGTCAGGGAAGAAAATTAGATAGGAGTAAGAATGTACGTGAAAAAGGGAGAGTAAAGAGGTATAAGGAATGAAAAGGCACTTGTTCACATATAGGGATATAGTTTATCCTGGTTTTGAGCAAGAACAGAGACAGATTTTAGCTAGGAAGTCTTTCAGAGCAGTTTTGAAAGATGGGAGGGAATGTATAAACCTGATGAATACAGGTAAGGAGTTCCAGGCCTTAGCAACCTTGTACAAGTACAGACAATGGCCAGCAGATTTGCTAGGTATGTAGACAGACAGGAGTATTAAGTCACTGAATCACAATGACCAACTGGGAACACAGTTGTGTAGAATGTTTTTTGTTTTTTTAGTGCTGGACAGGCTGATGGATGCTGGATAATTTTATAGGTGGTAAGAAGTTTTGTAAGTTAGCTGATGTGACAGTTCTAACCAATTCAGGCTTTCCAGTGCTATACAGTGGTGGGTTCTGAAAGGGCTATGTGCTGCAAATTTAGCAACTTTGTTATAGCATTGTTCAAGTTCTAATTTTTGTAAAGCCTGGAGGTTAGCAAGGATGGGAGCCCCATAAAGAAGCGTGGGGAAGATATAAGTAGTGGCAAGTGTAGCTTTAGTTGTGCCAGTGAGAAAGTTTTTAGCTCTGTAAAGCATCCCTAGTTTTTGATGAGTTTTTCTTATGCAATTTTGTATATGCAGGTCACACGTTAGATTATTATCCACTAACACCCCTAACAGTTTGCCATGATAAGTGGTTGTATTATCAAGAGAGAGGACTTCAAATTTTGTTTTTTTATGATAGAGGAATTTGGGGAAAAAGTAGCAGTTTGGTCTTTTTTGGGTTAAGCCTGAGTTGTGAGTTATGAAGCCATGTTTCAGCGAGTAATTTTTTGGAGGTGCATCATGTTGTCAGATGTGCAAATGAGAGTGGAATCATCTGCTGGTTGCATAAGGGTGGCTCGTTGTGTCAAAGTATAGAGGGTATTGGTGAAAATGTTAAATAGGAGGGGACCAAGGATAGAGCCTTGTGGTACACCAGTGGTGACTGGGAGGTAAGGAAAGAGCATGGAGTCATTTTTCTGACTGATATCATTTGGACAGGTAGCTTTTGAAGCATAGAAGGGTGGGCTGACAGAGACCTAATGAGAACAATTGAAGGAGGAGTTTGCTGTGACAAACTGTAGGAAGATACTAGTTTGCCATTATCGCTAGCTTTATTGACAATATCTATATAGTTTAAAAGGGCAGTGCTAGTATTATAGGAAGGACGGAAGCTATGTTGTGTAAGAGATAGGAGTTCTTCCTGCAGGAGACAGTCTAGCAATTGTTTTTGAATACATTTTTCAAATATTTTGGCAGGGTGAGGTAAGACTGCTATAGGTCTAACGTTATTAATGTCTGTTGAATTTGCTCCTTTGTGCATAGGGATAACATGAGACTTTTTCCAGAAAGAGGGAACACTGGACTCCTGGACTGATCTATTTATAAGGCTTGAGACAGGATAGGCAATGCTATTGGCTGCTAGATTTAGGTATTAACTTGGAAGGTCATCAGCTGAAGAAGAGCATGGTTTCAGTTTGAGAATAGTTTTATATAGGATGTGGTCACAGGTTTGAAGGTGAAAGTGGATATGGTGATATGTGGCTGTTGGGTAGGGAAGGGATTAGATGTTGAGGAATCCTTTAGTTAGAAATATTACACTATCTATACAATAATAGTTGAACTGTATTGCAGTTTCTAGTGGTGAGTTATCTGGACAGGGGTTTGGGCTGATTTTTTAGTTGGGATGTAAGATTTCTTTAATGGATGTCCAAAATTTTTTAGGGTTGTATTCAGTATTACCCCAGAAAGTGATTATAGTATAGTTTTTTGCCTTCATTATTTGCGTTTTTAGTTGATTATGAAGCATACTGAAGTTTTCAAAATATTGAAATGTTTTATATTTTTGCAATTCTTTCCATGCTTTTTCTCTATTCTAAATTAGCATTCTACTATTTTTGGATAACCTAATTGCATTATTTGTTTTCAATCTCTTTCTTCTAGGAGGTACAAGGTTATTTAGGAAAGTTATATTGAGTTCAATTATAGCATCATCTAAGGAGAGTATTTTTCTGAAGTTCCAGTTAATAGATGAACATGTAGTAATGAACATTTCTGGTTTAAACTTGGAAAGGTTTGTGTTTCTTTACAAATATGCTGTTTAACTGGCTGTGAGAGATGTCTAGTCATACAGATTGGGAGATGATCACTGAAAGTGCCTGACATTGTACCTGTGGTGGAGTGTTTGGTGAGGTCTGATACAAGGATCCAGTCCAATGGAGAATTTGATCTTTTGCTATAATGTGTGGAGCTATTAATTAATTGTGTGAAACCATACAAGTTCATGCTAGATTATAGGAGGATTAAAGGTTCATAGGTAGGTACTAGGCTATTGGCCCTAGGGCCTATACAAGCCTACAAAGACCACTTCAAAAAAAGCAAAAAAAGTCCGCTGGCTTTACCATGAAGGGATAATCCTCCGATTGAATGTGCCACAAGTTGTGGAAAATAGAAGCATAACCAATAGCACCAAAGCAATGGATAAAAACTCCAGTACCACTCGACAGAAACCAAGCTTTCATATACTATACTATTCGAGCGCACTTTCATCTACTATAACTCGACTTCATCAGAATCTATGCATTGGATTCTGATGAAGTCGAGTTATAGTAGATGAAAGCGCGCTCAATCCTGATTCTGTGTTGTGGCTGTAACGTTTGTATTAAAATATTTTTTACTTGGTTTCTGTCGAGTGGTACTGGAGTTTTTATCCATTGCTTTGGTGCTATTGGTTATGCTTCTATTTTCCACAACTTGTGGCACATTCAATCGGAGGATTATCCCTTCATGGTAAAGCCAGCGGACTTTTTTTGCTTTTTTTGAAGTGGTCTTTGTGGAGCATTGAAGGAGTGTGCCTATACAAGCCTAGCCAAAAAGATACCCTGGCTTTCGCCACCCATGAAAATTATTTTCCTGTGCCCCTGTCGAGCAGAGCCACAGAGGTGATCCCTGGGGTGAATTTCTTATTTTCCATCCAATCATCAAGATTTTTCTTGAAGAGTGCTAATGAGGAGCTTTGCTTGATATAGATAGATCATTTGTTCCAGAGTATGGGAAGTCTCTGGGACAGGAATCTAGCCCTCCAGTATGTTCTGTTTATTGTAGTGACAAGGTTTAGGTCCCTAGACCGTGTAGCTCAGAGGAATTGGGATTTCTTTAAGTGGAGCATGTCCAACAGCTCTGGGTTTGACACAGCTTTGTATGTTAGGCAGAGATCGCCTCTGAGTAGGTGATATGTGACAGAGTAAAGCTGGAGTTTTTTGAGACAGTTTGCGTAGGGCATCTGTTTGAGGCTAATAATACTCTTTGTGAGGTATTTCTGCGGCCTTTCCAGTTGTTGTAGATGTCTTGTGAGGTACATACCAAAAGGGGCGTTGTACTCTATAATAGGTCTAATGAGTGACGAGTAGAGGGGAACAATGACCTCTTTTTTTTCCTGGATGAGAAATCATTTGTGAAGAGGTGTGCCACATAGGATTTCCTGACAACTGTGGCGATGTGATTATCAAAGGAGAGACTACTTTCCACCTGTGTTCCAAGATCTCATCATACTTTCGGTGTTGAGTAGACTACCACCAATGTGGTAGCTCATGGGTACAGAGTTTTTACCAAAGGGGATGACAATGCACTTTTTGGCATTGAGCTTGAGGCCATGGCTTTGACACCAGGCATCTGTCTCAGTGAGGCCCTTTTGTAGAATGTCCACATTATTAGGAGTTTCAATTATGCCTCCTAGTTTGTAGTCATCTGCGAACTTCATTAGCCAAATACCTTCTGTGTTAGCCTGTACTTCAGAAAAGTAGATACCAAACAGGAGAGGACCCAGGACTGAACCCTGTGGTACTCCACTTGTCACTGGTCTGAAGTTGGACTTGAAGTCTGCTACTTTCACAGTGTGAGTTCCGTCAGTGAGCCACAGTTGGCAGCCCATCTTGTGACACAGGGATTTATACCTAGTTTAGTGAGTTTATCTATAATTCCACAGTGGGGGATGGTGTCAAAAGCCTTGTCAAGATCTAGATAGGCTGTGTGAACCACCTTTCCCTCATCTACGGCTTTGGTGACTGCTTCAAAGAAGTCAATCAGGTATAAGAGACATGATCTGCCTTTTACAAACTCGAACTGGGTGGGGTCCAGAGTTTGGAGATTACCAATGTCTTTGTTTATAAATTCCATGATGATACGTTTCATGGCCTTGCAGACCAGGCTCGTTAGGCCAATGGGGCAGTTGTTCCCAGTGTCCGTGGTGGCTCCCCCTTTGTGCAGTGGGATACCCATCACTGTACACCATTAAGTGGGCACAAAGGCTGAGGTGTGGCTATGATTGAAAATGGTGCTTAGGTGGGGTGCCAGTTCATTCTGTAATTCATGTAGAATGCAGTCTGGGATGCTGTCAGGTCCCATGGATACTGTGTTCTTGGCTTTGGATTGTGTGTTTTTTACCTGTGCAGCTATGATTACAGGATCTTTGCATTCTTCTGGTATAGAGATGGGCCTTTTAGGGTATGGGGGGGGGGTAAAGTTACCACTGAACCTATCTGCCAGGATGCTGGCAATATCAATTGGTTCTGTATATTTAGTGCCATTATGCTGTAACTCAGAGCAGATCTGAGTGTTATGTCTAATCAATTAACATTCACATCACTTAGTAATATTATTTCTTGCAGAAATGTTATAGAAATGCAGTGTAGGATGTATTCTAGTATAGGTTTGTTTATAACTGTTTATTTTGAGGAAAACAAGAAGAAGCTCTGCTGAACTGAATTTTGGTGCTGGTTTGCTCTAAGGGTCGACGTGGTAGGTACTGGGAAATATTAAAGCAATACCACCACCTTTCCTCTTTATATGGCAACTATGTTGGGAAATCCAGGCATGCAGTACAGCAGTTTTATTTCTAACATTTATTGTGGTAAGAATTAGATCACCAGGGTTGAGGGTGGATTGTCTGTTGTTGGATTACAGAAGTGTGTGGGAGAGAATTATCTTTGTGTTTACTGTGATAAGTGGGGCCAGTGCTAGGGTATATATCTCCTCCTAGAAGAAATTTAGTTGTTGTTTGTCTTTCGGCTTTTTCCTGGTAAGGGGTCGCCACAGCGGAACTCCGGTCCGCTAATGATTGGCAGTAGATTTTTATGAAACGCTGAGGTGCCAGCTCGACGCCCAACCTTCAATGAAGGCACGCCCATTTATGCACGCATGTCTTTTGAATGCTACCCAACTGCAGGGAGGACATGCAGACTCCACACAGAAGGCACTCCCAAGCCACTCCGAGAATCCAAAGGGAGAACCTCTTGCTGTGAGGTAACAATGCTACCGCTGTACCACTGCAGCATACCCTAGAAGGAATTTAGTATATTGGAGAATTATGCATAACTGTTTTTTTTTAGAGGATTCTTGCACTTAATTTTGTTTTGGTTTGAGTTGAAGTGCAGTTTGTCTATATTTGGAATATAAGTGAGGGGCAATATTAAATATGTTTGGTGCAATGTGTGGAGATTGTAATGTATGGATAAGTGGTTGGGACAGAGTTGGAGAGATGGTGGGATATATTATTGAGTCATGGTAGGATGAAAGGTGGCACAGTAGAAGGAGAAGAATAGAGGATAGCTGAAGAGTAAAGAAAAGTATTAGGGTATAACAGATGAAGATTTACAGCTCCAGTTCCAAATTCACGATGTAAACATTAAATGCTATTTAAAGAGAAACTATGCTATGTACCATGAAAACAGCATGGTGTGGAAGACTACATAAGCACTGTATAAAAAGAGAAATGATGCCATTTGCAGTAAATACAGAACATTATGAGAGACTTCAGAGTCACCCAGCAGGACAGGAGGTATTGAAAAAAATTCAGAGAACATATACTATGCACAGTGCATGTAACACATACCAGCCGACAAGTAGGTGAATTTATCACATAGTTGGAAAATACAGGCACAGACTGCAACAATTCATACAACAAATGGCATTGATACTTTAATGTATTTAAAAGGAAGTAATCTTTTATGGCATAGCTGTAAGATATTTAGAAAAAGCTAATTAAAATAGTCAGCCTGTGTCATTAAAGCATTGACATGAATTACATTTTCTGTAGTGTTTCCAGAATTTTGTTCATAAAGCTAAAATGTTTTACATCTTTACAAATTTCTTTAGGTATCAAATTCCAGGTAGCTGTGGCACAACTGGAGAAACGGTAACCATTTGAAATTTTGGGATCCGCTACAGTGAGTTCAGAAATTTGAAGACTGAATGGGTGAAAGAATAAACTTGCATACATTAAATCTGACATGCCATTTCTCAGACTATTCCATTTTTTTTCTAAGGCAAGGCAATCTCAGGGATGATATATTTAAGTTTGGGGGGGGGGGGCTTGCCCACTGCAAAAAGCAGGAGGAAAAGAGCAATTTCTGAGAATCTATTTTCTGTGGGGTTTGGGTCTTTTTTTTTTGTTTGGTTTTTTTGTGGCTTTTCAGCACTCTGGAGTGCTGATATTTCAAAAGGGAGCCCGAAAAACTCTTTTGCCTCACTAAGTTGATTAAATAAGGTTTTTGGAGCAATTGAGAGGACTCATTGTAGTTGCATTGGTCAAGAACACATTTTTTATTAAGTTTTCAGCACTAACGAAAAAAATGTGAAAGTGAGCGAGGAAAGAAGTGAAGTATGTCCAATTACAGGAATCTATTTAGATTTCTTATGTACACTACAGTGATAATGCAGACCTTGGGGAAAGAAATGATGTGGCAGATGGTGCTTGTTATTATTTGAAGGGTACGTGAATTTTGTGAAGGAAAATCAGAGCGATGGTATGTTCTAATCAGGGTATGATGACGTTCATGGCTATAGCAGCACAGACTGGCCTAGTTGAATGGTGACAGAGTAACGAGCTCCAACTTGGTGGGTAGCCTTACTAAAGACGTTTTTTGGTAACATGATTTAATGGTGAGTAAGGTGTCCAAGATGAGACCAATGTATTGCTACTGATTTGCCTGTTGGAACAAATTGCTGCCTGGAGTGTTAAGACTAACATTCATTCTAATGAATTTTGCATGTGATGTGACTTATAGAAGTTTTTTTTCTATGCAACTGTTCTTTGGGTCCACTCCTTCTTCTTTTGGCTTTTTCCCGGTTAAGGGTCGCCACAGCGGATCATCTGTCCACTCATGATTGGCAGTGGAGTTTTACGGTGTCGAGTTGCCAGCCCAGCACCCAACCTTCCACAGAAGGCACAGACACACACACACAAACACACACACACACACACACACACACACACACACACACACACGCACACACACACACACGCACTCACACACACATGCACTCACACACACATGCACTCACACACACATGCACTCACACACACATGCACTCGCACGCACATGAACTCACACCTAGGGCCAATTTAGAGTGCCCAATCCGCCTACTGCATGTCTTTGGGATGTGGGAGGAAACTGGAGCACCCGGAGAAAACCCACGCGACAACGGGGAGGACATGCAGACTCCGCACAGAAGGCACACCAGCCAAGAATCGAACCGGAGAACCTCTTGCTGTGAGGTGGCAACGCTAACCCCTGCACCACCGCGGCCGCCCTAACTGTTCTTTGGGTCCACATATTTAAGAAATTGTCATCAAGGGGGACAAGTAAAGGAGCACTGTAGTGCTGCCTGGTTAAAAATATTAAGTGTGTGTATGAAATCCTAAAAAGAAAATCAAAGCTAGCTGAAATATATCATGCTCCCATCTCCTGCAGTCTTTATATCAACATGCTCTATTGTGGTTTCCAGATCATGTTATGCAATTAGCAAATGAGTGGTACTACAAAAACTGTATTCCATCAGCTAAAAGCAGATTATGTATAACTTCTGCCTTTATTATTTTTTTTAAGGCCCTTCAGCTAGTCACCAATATTAAAATGTGGTCTTATGACAAAATGAGGAATGTCATCTCCATAATTATCTAATTTTCTTTATACATTCAAGCACATTAGAGAAAATTAAGCTTTGATACATGTTTATTCAATGGCTGTTGAAAAGTACCCTTATGGTTTTACATTCTGTTAAGAGCACCTCTGATTTCCCCTGAAACCTCTATTACACGTTTTCCAGCTATGATAAGGGCCACAAGTACTACTCATTCACAAAACGTTGGAAGAACAGCATCCCAACTTCAAACGTTGCAGAACTGTGCAAATGATTTGTTGCAAATAGTTGTAGATTAACTGGCCATTGGACAAATTGGTTGAGATTATTTTACTGAATCCATTTTAATAAAAATGGTCTTCTCAAAAGAAAGTGGCTTTCAAAGTAACTTTCAAAACAGTGTTTCCTCTATAAACTAGATCCCCTGACATTCTCTTTGGAAGAGGTTGTATGCTCTGGATTCCACTAACTTAAACATTTGTGTCTGAGGCAGGTGCTTTTTGAAACAGTCAAAAAAGGGAGATAAGTGCCACAAAAACACTTGTAACCAGCAAAAGGCACCAATAGGAGGGTCACAATCTAAAATCAGGTTGAAAGGCTTTAATGTATAAAAAACGAAGTACACAACACACACAAATGTCTCATACAGTTGCCAGTGTTTTTGTTCATTAAGACTTCATCAGATGTTAAACTGTACTGGTAGTACATTTCACAAGGAGTTACTGCAGGCCTTCGATAGATGTGGTTTTGATATTCTTAGGGCTTTGATAAAGAAAAATGATTGTGAGATTAATGTACTTTCTGAACAGATTTCAAAATGCAATCAGGATATTACTGGGGACTTGTTGTTTCAGGTAGAAACTCACAAAGGCCAGTATTATGATATCCGGAAAAATGTTGATAAGCACTGTGACACTATTTTAAAAAGGAAGTACAACAAGTTGAACCGTGACATCAGGGAATACAGGGAGGGCATACAATATCCCAATCCACCACATGTTAGGGGTGTACATTCAAAGGATTTCCAGTTAAACCATGATATAGTACCCAGGGAAGAGATAAATTCACCACCACAGGTTTTAAGGGACGACAATGATCCAATTGAGCAACATGAGGAGGAGAATTTTTTACCAAGGAGATCCGAACGCATCCGCAATCAGCAGGGGGGGCCTACATACCCTGTATATCCAATTTTTTCCCAGAGAAGGGACAATCGGAACCAGGGGAGAGGGAGAGGCAGGAATCAGGCATGGTAACAAAGGAAGGCATTCTAGTTAGGAACATAGGGTCGTACCAGGTGTGTACTAGAAATGGATATAACATCTACAATTACAGTGATTTTTTAGTGATCGAGGATTGTTTCGATTTATTCACCAAAGGTTTTAAATTTGTACCAGCTAGAAGCAGCCAACTTGTGAATTCTATTCTTGATCTGAAAATGTTTATTCGCAAACTTAACCTGCAAAACTTGTTTGGTGATGGGCCAATGGCCCCTAGTATGTATTTAAAAAAATCTAGTACCTTTAATCCACCCCTGCACCCTCAGTTAGCTAACTTGGAGAGCAGAATTGAAAGGGAAATACGAAAGGAATTATCCTTTGTGCACAATGACCACAACTTATCTGATGGTGAAACTAAAATATTATACGATTTGGCACACAATGGTAACATTAGAGTGATGCAGCCCGACAAGGGGGGCGGCACAATTTTTATGAGTCAGGTCTTGTATGACAGTAAAATGGGGGAAATTTTGTACGATACTGACAAGTATTCTCTTTCCTCTATTAATGAAATTCATCTGTCATACAAAAAAATTGACTTGACGATAAAAGATATGCTAGATGAGGAAATCATTGAATTTGACACCTACTCATTTTTAGAAAACAACCATCCTAAAGTGCCTACTATCTTTGGTGTGCCAAAAATTCATAAGTGTGTGGATGATCCACCACTTCGGCCTATTGTGGCTGCACAAGGTTCGAAAACACATCCGCTCTCCAAGTTTTTGGATTGGAAACTCAAACAGGTCTGGGGAAGAGAATCATACCTCCTTAAGGATTCTTGGGAATTTCTGCGTAACATTACCCACGACCTGTGTAGACCAAACCTTATGTTTTTAACAATAGACGTGGTTGATTTGTTTTCATCCATACCCACGGATATAGGTTTAGATTGGTTAGAGGAGGCCTTATGGGAATGCCAAGGTATTTGCAACAACGACGTGAGGGTCATTACAGGGTTACTGGAGTTAGTACTCAAGAACAACTATATTTTTTACGCAGGTGAATATTTCCAACAAATTAAAGGGGTTTCCATGGGTGCCAACTGTGCATCAACTTATGCAGATGTCATCATGTCTGTATGGGAAAAGAAATTTGTCCACAATAGTGGTTATGAAAAAAACTGGATACATTATTCCAGGTTTTTGGATGACATCTGCATTTTTTGGGTTGGCCCTGTGGAAACCATACATGAATTCATTACTTACATTGGAAGTACTACAGACTTCCTAAAATTTACCTACAAGATTACTGAGACACACGTTAATTATTTGGATGTAACGTTAACCCAGGATAAAGCAGGGTTTATTTCTACTGTGTATAGGAAGCCGACTTTTCCAATGGGTACCTGCATTTCTCCAGTTCTCACCCTGGGTTTCAAAAGAGAGGCATTATCAAGGGGCAGTTTGTGCGGGCTTCCCGAATGACCTTCAGGACCAGTTATTCCACGCTGAGTGTGAAAGGTTGTCTAAGATGTTTTTGGAGAGGGGGTACCCCAGACAGCTGATAGAGTCCGTTAGGGAAGAGGTTTTAAAAGCAAGACCTACTAGATTTAAACCCATTCTAGGGGTGGGTTCTTTGAATAAATCACAGGTTGGTGAACAGGTGGATTTTTTTAACCACCACTTATTGTATATTACTGACTTCAGTAGTAACATTGGTAATATCAGCAGAATTATTAACCATGAATTTAGATCCTTTCAGGAACTAACGGACCTTGGTAGATTTAGGAATGTCACTTTTAAAACTGTATATAGGAAAGGTATTAACATAAAAAGAATTTTGGAGCAGGACAACACATTGTCTTACCAGGAAAGTGCACGTACAGGGACCTACAAGTGCGGACGGTGTTCGCAGTGTAAATATATTCTCAACCAGGATTTTGTGTACTTGGAGAGTAGAAACAGGAGGATAAATTCCCGAAAAATGTACAATTGTTCTTCTTGCGGAGTTGTCTACTTGGCAGTGTGCCAGATGTGTCAAGCATTTTATGTAGGGAAGACCAAGAGGCAACTCCGCAGAAGAATATATGAACATTATTATGACATGAAAAAATGTGATACTAACAATGCACTTTATAAGCACTTTACTACATGTTCTGGAGGGGTATTTTACTTCTTTGTTTTGGACTCCGTTCTCAAAGATGCCAGAGGTGGACCCTGGGAGGTTATCTTATCCCACAGGGAAACACACTGGCAAATTTTATTGGAATCTTACAGATTTCCTGGTATTAATGATTCTGTGTCTATTATTCCGTATTTGAAACTCAAATCTAATAAAATCTGAGTACTTTTCTACATGGCTCTATATATATAAAAATCAATTTATTCATTTTTTATCTACTACTGTTGGTTTTTAAATTTCATTTAACATTTATATTTATATTGTACATTTTTACTGTTTTTTACATTAGTTTAGAAAAATATGTTAAATTTATAGGATTTTATTCTTTTACTCTATGACTTTAAAATTGGTGCAATCTATTAATTGGAGTGAAGTGGTTAATTAATTAATTTAGTATTTAAGCTGATGTATTCTATTTGTCTGTATCTGATGAAGTCATACCTTTTGACGAAAACGTTTGTGAACTGAGTGGCGTTAAAATAAACTTGTTGTTACCACATCGAGCATTGTGCCTTCATTGTAAGCTGGTTGTTACGCTTCCACTAATTCTACTGGAGTTGCCCTGGACTGTCTTATTATTTGGTTGTTTTTTATTTGCTGCTTTTGTGGTATTGTTGTGTTATGGAGCAGGGTCTGGGCTCTCCTAATCTTGAAACTGGTGGCACCGGTGCGGGTTCAGCAGCCGGTGAATTTACGCAGCTTACGAGCCAGCTCACGCAATTGGTCCAATTGCTCACTCCTATTGGTTTGGGGCTCCAAACCATAATCTCCAAACAAAACGAAGTTCTACAAGCTGTTATGTCGCACTCTGGGACATCGTTTGTGGCTCCTGCTGCACTTCCGACTAGAAATGGATTAGGCCAGCAGCGGTCGGCGGAAATACCTACCACTTCGGAAGCTGCTGCCTTTCTGGATACTCCTGCTGTACTTCGTGAGAGGTTTTCCGATTCTTCTGTTCCTTGTTTTCAACCAGGGCAGTCGCAGGATGCAGTCGCTGCTTCGACTTCTTCTTTTTCTGAGTGGATCCATGCCAAACCTGTATTTATTTCAACGGATTATCCTTCGAACACCTCAACTGACGGTTATTCATTCCAAGACAACATGCGATACTTGGAGGACTGCCTGTACAGGTACAAGACGCTTGTCTTGGGCAATTCATATTTAAATGAATGTATTAAGAAAGGTATTGTGCCCAAGGGGCTAAGGGTGCACAAGTACCCTAACAATGTCATTCATGGTAGTACATTTCACAAGGAGTTACTGCAGGCCTTCGATAGATGTGGTTTTGATATTCTTAGGGCTTTGATAAAGAAAAATGATTGTGAGATTAATGTACTTTCTGAACAGATTTCAAAATGCAATCAGGATATTACTGGGGACTTGTTGTTTCAGGTAGAAACTCACAAAGCCCAGTATTATGATATCCGGAAAAATGTTGATAAGCACTGTGACACTATTTTAAAAAGGAAGTACAACAAGTTGAACCGTGACATCAGGGAATACAGGGAGGGCATACAATATCCCAATCCACCACATGTTAGGGGTGTACATTTAAAGGATTTCCAGTTAAACCATGATATAGTACCCAGGGAAGAGATAAATTCACCACCACAGGTTTTAAGGGACGACAATGATCCAACTGAGCAACATGAGGAGGAGAATTTTTTTACCAAGGAGATCCGAACGCATCCGCAATCAGCAGGGGGGGCCTACATACCCTGTATATCCAATTTTTTCCCAGAGAAGGGACAATCGGAACCAGGGGAGAGGGAGAGGCAGGAATCAGGCATGGTAAAGTACAGTTTTGTACCTACCATAAATGTAGATGTTCGAAGATCCACATTGCTGCAGTCCTAACACTTGGGTAGTCCGCTGTCCACGGTCGGCCCGAATATCAAAGTATAAGGCTGACGTCGGTCAGGGCGCATTTAACTGACGTCAGGACGTCAGGGTACAAATGCGCATGACCGGCGTCATATCCTCAGTCTTTTCTTGCCCCAGATGTCAGAAGACCTTAAAAAGAAAGGTCAAAACCAAAAGACAGCAAACAAAAAACCAACCACCCTTGCACTAACTATATGTACAATAGTAATAATACACACAATATGTACAATCCAACCCACACAACCACCTCCAAGTACAGAGGGGAAGGAGGGAGGGTAAATTGGACTGCAGCAATGTGGATCTTCGAACATCTACATTTATGGTAGGTACAAAACTGTACTATGTTCTTCATCTCACATTGCTGCAGTCCTAACACTTATGTAGAATCCCAAAGCAGAGATAAGGGAGGATGGCTAACTATAAGGAAGCAGGAGCTGCCAAAATGCCCTGCAAAACCGCAGTGGCAAAACCAGCCCTGGACTTAGAGTAAAGTGGCAGGTGATAATGCCTAGAGAAGGTATGCACAGAACTCCAAGTAGCTGCCTCTAAAATATCCTTGGTTGCCACTCCCCTCAAAAAAGCTGTGGAAGTGGCAGTAGCCCTAGTGGAATGAGGCCTAATCCCAGCTGGAACCACCTTGCCATGATGGGAATAACAGAAAGCAATGCAAAACCCAATCCACTTAGAAATAGTTTGTTTAGACACAGGCTTGCCCTGAGAACTCAAAGCAAAAGAAACAAATAACTGCTGAGACTGCCTGAACCCTTTAGTTCTGTCCAAATAATAACGCAACTGCCTGTGTACATCCAAAGTGTGCAAAATCTTTTCCCCTTTATTTTGGGGATTTGCATAAAAGTAGGCAAATGAATAGTCTGGTTTAAAGCCACACTAGAAACCACCTTAGGCATAAAGGAAGGATTAGTGCGTAATGATACCCTATCCTTATGGAAAATCAAAAGGCTCAACTGCCATAAGGGCCTGCAATTCAGAAACCCTTCTTGCAGAGGTAATGGCCAATAAAAAAGCAGTCTTCCATGATAAATATTTCAACTCAGCAGTAGCTGCAGGCTCAAAAGGTTGTAGAGTGAGTTTCTCCAACACAAAATTGAGATCCCAAGCAGGAGTAGGAGCTCTTCGTGGGGGTCTGATATTCTTTGCCCCTCTAAGAAACTGCTTGAACAAAGGATGAGAAAACAATGGCGGGTCGCAATCATAGTGAGCTGAAATTGCTGCAGCATGAACTTTAATAGAAGAGAAGGACAAACCTTTGTCCAGTAACTCAGTAAGATATTGAAGAGCCACACTTAAATTAGGCTCAGAAACATCAAAATCCTTTGCTGCACTCCAAAATAAAAATCTCTTCCATTTATCTGCGTACACTTTCCTGGTACTAGGCCTTCTAGCTTCCAAAATAACATTCAAAACTTGTTGTGGAAGTTGAGACCTTTTACGGTTCAAAACAGAATATGCCAGGCTGTTAGGCGAAGAGAGTGAAGTTTGACATTGAGCAAATGACTGTCTTCCTGTGACAACAGGTGTGGAATCGAAGGCAAAGGCCATGGAGGCTTCTGTACTAGACTTCTCAGTAATGGGTACCAGTGCTGTCGAGGCCAATCTGGAGCTATTAAAATCATCCTTGGCTTGTCCTGTCTGGCCTTCAGAAGTACCTTTGGGAGGAGAGGCAGAGGTGGAAAGGCATACACATGAAGATTGCTCCAATTGAAAGAAAGAGCATCCACTTTCCAGGCTGTGGGATGAAACCTTTTTGTGCAAAACTTTGGCAGCTGATGGTTTAGTGGAGAAGCGAACAGATCTATGTCTGGAGTTCCCCATGACACTGTCAATTTCTGAAATACATGAGGATCCAATTTCCACTCGTGGGGATCCATAATTCGTCTGCTCAACACATCTGCTAAGGAGTTCTGTGCTCCTGGCAGAAACCTTGCCTGAAGATCGAGCTGTAAACTGAGAGCAGTCTCCCACAAAATCATTGTTTGCCTGCACAGAGGATAAGAATGCGTTCCCCCTTGCTTGTTGATGTACCACATGACAGTTGTGTTGTCTGTTAGAATCAACACCTGTCCTGGAAGAAGGAATTCCTTGAAAGCTATTAATGCAAACTGGACTGCTAACATCTCCTTCATGTTGATATGTAGATGTTGTAGTCTGACAGGCCACTTGTTTTGTATCCATTTTCCATTCAGATGAGCTCCCCAAGCTTTGTCTGAGGCATCTGTCGTTAAAATCTGACTCGCCTCTGGCCGGGTCACAGAGAGTCCCTTGTTTAGGTGACATTCCTGAGCCCACCACAAAAATTCCTTCTGAATGCAAGGTATTATTGGAATGACAGTGTCCAGATCCTGGCAGTGCTGTGTCCATACAATTTTGAGATACCATTGTAGCTTCCTCATATGCAGTTTGGCATTGGGAAGCACCAGAAGACAAGATGCCATGAACCCTAAGGCTTGAAGGACTGTCCTTGCAGTCAGCCCGGACTGATGAGATAGTTGATGGAAGTAAAGGGATAGACTCTTTTGTTTGTCCGGGGTTAAAAAGGCCATCTGGGCTGCTGTATTCAGTCTCACACCCAGAAAGCACATGTCTTGAGAGGGTACTAGACTGGACTTTATTTCGTTCACAGAATACCCTAGGCATCTTAGCACTGCAATCACAAACTCCAAATGACGAAGAAGCTCTTCCTTTCCTTGAGCCAGAATCAGGCAGTCGTCCAAATAAGGATAGATCTGTATTCCTTTTAGTCTGAAGAAAGCTATCACTGGAGCCAGAACTTTCGTGAACACTCTGGGCGCAGTAGATAAGCCAAAGGGCAATGCAGAGAACTGATAGTGAGAAGTCCCAGCTCGAAAACGCAGATACTTTCTGCAACTGAGTCTGATAGGAACATGAAGGTAAGCCTCCTTGAGATCCAAAGTTACCATCCAATGATTTTGGCCCAGCAGAGGTAAAAGCTGCTGCAACGTCAACATTTTGAACTTGGGAATGTCCAGATAAGTGTTGAGGATAGATAAATCCAAAATTGGTCTCCACGTGTTCCCCTTCTTTGGTACTAGGAACAGGCGAGAATAAAAACCTAGGCCCACTTCTGGCAGAGGGACCGGCTGTATGGCCCCTAGTTGGAGCAACAGAGAAACCTGTCTGTGAGCTTCTATTCTTTGTTGAGGAGGAACGTCTGGCATGCCTTTGAAAGGAGGCAAGGTATGGAAATAAAACCTGTAGCCGTGGTGTATGATATCCAATACCCATCTGTCCTGGGTAATTAAACTCCAATGTTCTTTGAAGAGTGTCAACCTTCCTCCCAAAGGTGCTGCCAGACGAGCAGGCTCTGGCAGCTGAAAAGGTAGGTCATTGGGTCTGTTTACGAAAGGACTGACCCCTGCCCTCACCCGAAGCCTGTGTAGGAAAACTCCCTGTTCTAGGCCGGAAAGAGCCCTGAGCTCTGCCCTTACCACGTCTAGATCTACCCCTAGACTGGGAATCATAAGAAGGATACGTCCACCCCTTAGTAGGCCAATTTCTACTAAACTTTGGAGGCTGGACTTGTAAAAAATCTTTAACAGTCTGCATAGACTTAGCCTTGTCTTCCATTTTCTTTAAGACTGTCTCAACAGGAGGCCCAAACAACACGTCAAATTGTAAAGGAGCATCTAAAATCCTTGTTTTAACATGTTCAGACAAATTCTGATCCCTCAGCCAGGCGTGCCTGCGAAGAACAGTCCCAGTGGCAGCCACCCTAGACGAGGCCTGTACAGCATCAAAACCACATTGCAAAGAATGCTTACCCACCTGTTCAGAAACATGGACTAAATCTTGCAACTCTTTACAATCAATACCAACTGCCAGAGCATCAACCTTAGACTTCAATTGTGAAAGGAGATAGTTTTGGTATTTCAACATGTGAAACTGGCAATTCAGAGCCCTTATAGCAAGAGTGGAAGAAGTATAAACTTTCTTTCCCCATCTATCCAAGGCCCTAGCCTCCTTATCTGTAGGAACCGGATTCTTAACAACAGAAGCCTTAACACCCTTAGGCCCCTGGCTAACAGTTTCTGGGTCTGCCCTAGGACTTTAAAAAGATACTTGTGAACGTCAGGCACCCTGTAATACCTATCCGGTTTAACAGGAGCAGGAGGCAAAGAATCAGGATTAAGAGAAGCCTCTGCAAAAACATCTTCCACTACATCCAAAACAGGAGGTATAGCCAAAGGCCTATGCTGGGGTAAAAACAAAAATTCCCTAAGCCTTTTCCTGGAATCAGAGAAGTCCTGACCTTCCCACCTAAAATGCTCCCTCATGGAATGAAGAGTTTCAGAAAAAGAAAAATCCTCAGGAGGAGTAGCAGAAGGAGTAGAATCATCCACATCAGAATCAGAATAAGGAGAGTACTCCTGCAAGTCTTCAGCCGAAGACTCCGAAACATCTGAAGCTTGCTCAAAACCACCCAGCTCAGGCTCCACCCTAGGTCTCTTAGCAGGAGGGGGCATAGAACCCCTAATCAAAGTAATTAAATCTTCTGCCATTTTAAGCATATGCTTCTTGGGCATAGTACCTGAAGAGCTAGGGGTAACACCAACTGAAGCTAAACCTGGCCTGCCCTTGGGAGAAGCCTTAGTAACAGAAGGAGAGGGCCTAACCACCTTAGGAAGGGAGGGGAGTATAGTAACCTGAGAAGCCCCCTCAGCCTGACTTGCCTCCTGAGAGGCCACATCTTGCAATAATAAAGTTTCACTCTGTGAACACAAAGAAATCTCCGGTGGAGCTACCGGCTCCACCGACACCTCCAAAGAACCGGCGTCTATTACAGATGGTTCTTCTAGCCTAGGCTTAACTGTCTTGTCCTTGCGCTTCTTCGAGGAAGCGGGCGTCGGAGTATCCGACGGCATGTTATAATTGCACCGCTTCCCAAAGACTAACCTAGCACAATCCAACCTTCTCTTTATAGTGCGTTTATTAAATCTAGCACAAGAGCGACAGCCAACAACGTCGTGCTCAGGCCCTAAGCAAGGAATACACAAAGTATGATAATCTCTATGCGGTATCTGTTTCCCACAAGAAACGCAATTATTAACTTTTTCTGACATCCGGTAAATGACTGAGGCAAGAAAAAACAAAAATATTCCCCAACGGGGTACTTAGCCAACTTTGAACTCGGTCTGAAACTTCTAAATAGAAAAATCTCAGAACGCCAACCGGCACTTGCAATGTTGCTTCTGCATCGGACCATGCGGCAAAAAAGACTGAGGATATGACGCCGGTCATGCGCATTTGTACCCTGACGTCCTGACGTCAGTTAAATGCGCCCTGACCGACGTCAGCCTTATACTTTGATATTCGGGCCGACCGTGGACAGCGGACTACCCAAGTGTTAGGACTGCAGCAATGTGAGATGAAGAACATCAAAGGAAGGCATTCTAGTTAGGAACATAGGGTCGTACCAGGTGTGTACTAGAAATGGATATAACATCTATAATTACAGTGATTTTTTAGTGACCGAGGATTGTTTCGATTTATTCACCAAAGGTTTTAAATTTGTACCAGCTAGAAGCAGCCAACTTGTGAATTCTATTCTTGATCTGAAAATGTTTATTCGCAAACTTAACCTGCAAAACTTGTTTGGTGATGGGCCAATGGCCCCTAGTATGTATTTAAAAAAATCTAGTACCTTTAATCCACCCCTGCACCCTCAGTTAGCTAACTTGGAGAGCAGAATTGAAAGGGAAATACGAAAGGAATTATCCTTTGTGCACAATGACCACAACTTATCTGATGGTGAAACTAAAATATTATACGATTTGGCACACAATGGTAACATTAGAGTGATGCAGCCCGACAAGGGGGGTGGCACAATTTTTATGAGTCAGGTCTTGTATGACAGTAAAATGGGGGAAATTTTGTACGACACTGACAAGTATTCTCTTTCCTCTATTAATGAAATTCATCTGTCATACAAAAAAATTGACTTGACGATAAAAGATATGCTAGATGAGGAAATCATTGAATTTGACACCTACTCATTTTTAGAAAACAACCATCCTAAAGTGCCTACTATCTTTGGTGTGCCAAAAATTCATAAGTGTGTGGATGATCCACCACTTCGGCCTATTGTGGCTGCACAAGGTTCGAAAACACATCCGCTCTCCAAGTTTTTGGATTGGAAACTCAAACAGGTCTGGGGAAGAGAATCATACCTCCTTAAGGATTCTTGGGAATTTCTGCGTAACATTACCCACGACCTGTGTAGACCAAACCTTATGTTTTTAACAATAGACGTGGTTGATTTGTTTTCATCCATACCCACGGATATAGGTTTAGATTGGTTAGAGGAGGCCTTATGGGAATGCCAAGGTATTTGCCACAACGACGTGAGGGTCATTACAGGGTTACTGGAGTTAGTACTCAAGAACAACTATATTTTTTACGCAGGTGAATATTTCCAACAAATTAAAGGGGTTTCCATGGGTGCCAACTGTGCACCAACTTATGCAGATGTCATCATGTCTGTATGGGAAAAGAAATTTGTCCACAATAGTGGTTATGAAAAAAACTGGATACATTATTCCAGGTTTTTGGATGACATCTGCATTTTTTGGGTTGGCCCTGTGGAAACCATACATGAATTCATTACTTACATTGGAAGTACTACAGACCTCCTAAAATTTACCTACAAGATTACTGAGACACACGTTAATTATTTGGATGTAACGTTAACCCAGGATAAAGCAGGGTTTATTTCTACTGTGTATAGGAAGCCGACTTTTTCCAATAGCTACCTGCATTTCTCCAGTTCTCACCCTGGGTTTCAAAAGAGAGGCATTATCAAGGGGCAGTTTGTGCGGGCTTCCCGAATGACCTCTCAGGACCAGTTATTCCACGCTGAGTGTGAAAGGTTGTCTAAGATGTTTTTGGAGAGGGGGTACCCCAGACAGCTGATAGAGTCCGTTAGGGAAGAGGTTTTAAAAGCAAGACCTACTAGATTTAAACCCATTCTAGGGGTGGGTTCTTTGAATAAATCACAGGTTGGTGAACAGGTGGATTTTTTTAACCACCACTTATTGTATATTACTGACTTCAGTAGTAACATTGGTAATATCAGCAGAATTATTAACCATGAATTTAGATCCTTTCAGGAACTAATGGACCTTGGTAGATTTAGGAATGTCACTTTTAAAAATGTATATAGGAAAGGTATTAACATAAAAAGAATTTTGGAGCAGGACAACACATTGTCTTACCAGGAAAGTGCACGTACAGGGACCTACAAGTGCGGACGGTGTTCGCAGTGTAAATATATTCTCAACCAGGATTTTGTGTACTTGGAGAGTAGAAACAGGAGGATAAATTCCCGAAAAATGTACAATTGTTCTTCTTGCGGAGTTGTCTACTTGGCAGTGTGCCAGATGTGTCAAGCATTTTATTTAGGGAAGACCAAGAGGCAACTCCGCAGAAGAATATATGAACATTATTATGACATGAAAAAATGTGATACTAACAATGCACTTTATAAGCACTTTACTACATGTTCTGGAGGGGTATTTTACTTCTTTGTTTTGGACTCCGTTCTCAAAGATGCCAGAGGTGGACCCTGGGAGGTTATTTTATCTCACCGGGAAACACACTGGCAAATTTTATTGGAATCTTACAGATTTCCTGGTATCAATGATTCTGTGTCTATTATTCCGTATTTGAAACTCAAATCTAATAAAATCTGAGTACTTTTCTACATGGCTCTATATATATAAAAATCAATTTATTCATTTGTTACCTGCCATTGTTGGTTTTTAAAATTTTATATAACATTTATATTTATATTGCACATTTTTACTGTTTTTTACATTAGTTTAGAAAAATATGTTAAATTTATAGGATTTTATTCTTTTACTCTATGACTTTAAAATTGGTGCAATCTATTAATTGGAGTGAAGTGGTTAATTAATTAATTTAGTATTTAAGCTGATGTATTCTATTTGTCTGTATCTGATAAAGTCATACCTTTTGACGAAAACGTTTGTGAACTGAGTGGCGTTAAAATAAACTTGTTGTTACCACATCGAGCATTGTGCCTTCATTGTAAGCTGGTTGTTACGCTTCCACTAATTCTACTGGAGTTGCCCTGGACTGTCTTATTATTTGGTAGATGTTAAACTGTTGTTTATTGCATCATAACATAAGGCACTATTTATTTGTCTCTACATCATGATTTCAGGCATTTGTTGAAGGTGTACTAAGAAATGACAACCCAATTCAAAATAACTGTGTTATTAATAGGTGATAGCAAGCAGCCCTCATGGCTATTAGAATGGGAAGGAGTGTCAAGTTTCTTTATATTTAATGTAAGAGAATGATAAATGGTTTCTGTTCATTGAAATGTAGACTCATAATATAGCTGAACTGAGCTGGCATTACATCCAAGTAAAACTGTTATACAGTTCAAGAAAAAGTGATATTTTATACCAATGGAACAATGCTACCATAAACAATCCTGCATAAACCAGGTCAAAATGGCTTAACCAACTTCAAAGCTGGGCTGCATGAGTATCATAGTTCACTTAATTTTTACTTAGAGTTGGCAAGGGGAAATTAAGCTATTAATAAAATTCACACAACTGTGGCAAACAGGAGAATACTTTATTTTCAGCACTTTTTGAGGTTTCAAGGATTGAGATAATAGCGCCTGTTATTCACATGCCTGTACAACCGGTGTACTGTTATAGTCTACCAGGTTAATTTAATTTCCTTTCAGTAGAAAAATGCAATGCCTTTCCAGAAATATCTGTACTGAGCTGGCATGTCATCAGAAGTAAAATCAATGCATAGTTCTCTAGAATGATAACTCTTTTTCATCACTGAAAAGTTACTAGCACTAATGCAGTGCTGGCCTGCAGTTAAACCTTCAAAAATGAATGGGAATATTAGACACATTTTGCATTTGATTATGTCAGAAATGTTACTACAAATTGTCAAAGGGGAGCTGATATATGCCCTGCTATACATTAAGACTAAATCCAGAGATTTACAGGCATTACACAGTGACACTGTGGCTTTATACTCAGTTTCCATTAAGGTTGTGTATTGCTTCTTTCTATGAAAGGAAATGCAATATATATCCAGAATATAGTCATACTGAGTTGGCATTATATCAGAAGCAGAAGTAAAATAAATTTCTTCAGAACAGTTACCATGCATGCCACTCTTAAGCTGCCAACCCTGTAACTCCTTGTACTGACCACAGCATATGGTCAAGACAATTGTGCTGCATATAAGTCTTTAAGGCTGGAATGGTAAACTTAGAGGCATTCCAAAGACATGCATCTGGAGCATTTCTCCCCGGGCCTCCTCTGAAAACAGGCTCTGTGGAACCTAGTCGGACATTCCTGGTCAACAAATGTTAAATAAATAAAATAAATAAATAAATACATTATATTCTTGAATGTTCCTATATAATTCAATGAAAGATGTATTAAGAACAAAGGTGATTAAGATATGGAATTTCACACCAACAAAGATTTTCAGATAGTTTACAGGCATAGTCTACCACTTACTGTATTATACTACATTTAAGTAAATCATGGGTAGAAAGACTAGATATACAACCATTATACTATGCATGTGTATAATACATCTGTGAGGAGTTATCACTATACAATAAGTAAAAATTGTATACATTTCTCAGCGAGGGTGCAGTCTGGTTTTTTGCACACATCTTCAAGCATACCTCTTTTTGCTTTGTCTCAAAATGTTGCACTCTCTCTCCTAATTATTTCTCTGTGAGAAAAGATGGTAGACTATACTAAATGGATAACAGTAATAATTTATATACTAAGATTAAATTACTTTGTCAACTTTTCAAGACAATACTATTATAATTGTGTTTTGGCTTTTCCCGGTTAGGGGTTGCCACAGCGGAACTCTGGTTTCAAGATAATAATATTAATATTTTAAAAACTGTCCTTGGTTGTTTTGGAAAGAGGTTGAGTGCTAGGTGTTAGTGGAGATCATTGTACTGAGCGTAACTCATGTTTGTATTCATAGATATGCATTACGCTCATTCTAGTGTTCTCTGTTATCACCCATTCCTTCAGGACAGTAACATTCTGTGTCAAAAGATTTATGTTATCTCCCCACTAGATTAGCATCCAGTGCAGTGACAAACACTGTACAAAAATGAAATGGAATACCTAATCCTGAAGTCATAAAATAAATGCATTATGCAGCTGAATGTCAAGACATTTTAATGAGATTTGCTACAACATTTCAAGTGTCTTCAGAAATATCCTTCTACACCGGTGGGCAAGATTAGGCTGCTAAGTTTTTTTAATTCACAATAAACATACACGTTTTGATAATTGTTATGCCTGACAAACTCAGTTGTTGTTGTTTCTTTCGGCTTTTCCCGGTTAGGGGTCGCCACAACGGAACTCCAGTCTGCTAATGATTGGCAGTAGATTTTTATGTGCCGAGTTGCCAGCCCTGGTGCACAACCTTCAACGAAGATACGCCCATTCACACGTCTCCAGACAGAAGATGCTTTAGCTGAGAATCGAACAGGACAACGCCTTACGGTGAGGTGACAGTGCTACCGCAGCACCACCACCGCAGTCCCACCTGACAAACTCAGTACATATCAGAATCACATGTTTTGTTTATATGATGTCAGAACCAAAGTATTTTTCCTCAAAAAAGTGTCATTTTCTGACATTTTAAATACTGTAGCAAAAAAAGAAATATTTTGATGCATGCATGCATGCCAGCATCCATACATTTATTTATTCATGTATCTGTATTTGTTAAAAAGGACAAAGCATTGATCTCCGTGGACTTTTCTTAGACTTAGCTCTGGCACACTGTCTGGTTAAGAAACTTGCTCAGAGCCATACAGTATGAAAATGAAGGGCAAGGGAATAAAATCTTGGACTACAGGAAACAGCTCAATAACAGCTCATAACCTGAATCATCTGCACTAATTGCTAGACATACTATACTGTACGGACCACACATTTAAGGTGCTGTTGTCTCATGCAATGAAATCTTTATAAAAGTCATAGACATATGTTAATTTTACTCTACCTACAAATATCAAAGTCAGAATTGACACTAAAAACTGTCAAACTGAACATTTCCAAAATGTTCTATTTTTGTAGTCATTAGTTCTTGTTAGAGTTACAAAGAAAACAACTATCAAAAAGAAATGTATAGTGTTATAATAACAGGCCTAAAAAAGACACTTATTTTTTGTAATGTATGCTATTTTGAATGTTATGACATAAAATAACATTAAAATGGTATAATTCAAGATACAACTGCTGCTTTGTCTTTGAAACTAGAAGCACAATCAAAGAAAATGTTAATGTAATTGTCCTAGCTTTACTCTGTGGAAAAATTCTTGGTTATATGCCAAACCATTCTGGAGAATCAACCCTTTACATAATGAAGCCAGAAATAGGCAAAACAGTCAAATAAAAAGGACACAGCATTTTTTAAAACTGGTCAGTAGTAAAGTGATTAATGCACTTATTATGATTTTGAAATGGATAATAATGAATTTTTTCAAACAAAACAGGGACAACTGGAAAAGATAAATCATTAGCACAGAAGTCAAACATAATTATTTCTGCTACTCTATTCCTAATCAGCTAGACTGTCTTCTGGATCCTATTTACTGAGGAATAACAAAGATGAATTAACTTGTATTAAAAGTTATTTTGTTTGCAGTCATGCACTGCAGTGATACGAAGATTATTTCAGAATAATCAGACACATTTTATATAGGGTTTCAACAAAGATATAAGCCTCGTTAATAAGGCATTAAGCAAATATGCATATATCAAAATGTGAATAGAAATGCTGATAAGTAGAAATATTAAGAACTAGCTTGCATTCATCGATGTGACATTCTGGGTCACTACAACCACTTGAGCCCCATCAGCTCGAATTTCACTAACTCACATCCAGAAACTTCAGCCACTGTTTACTGATGCAAACATCTGCTCTTGCCTGAACTTGAGTAAGAGTTCAACCAAGCAGCTGATGCACTAACTGCTCATGTCCTAGAAAATGAAGTGAAAACAAGTTCACTCTGATTAAGTGAGGAAGGGGAGCAGACAGGGTGCTGTTAGGTTTAGGGAGTGCAGTGTGAACCAGTGGGAAAGTTTTATGTTAGGGATGGGTTGGGGACTTTATATTTAGGGAGTGAATGGGAACTTTAGGGTTAGGGATGGAATGAGAATTTTTTAGAGAGAGAAATTGCAGAGTTAAGGTTAGGGATGGGGATGGGGATTTCAGCTTTAGGGAGTGCTGTGGACTTTTAAGTTTACGGAAGGAAAGGGGGGTTAGGTATATGGAGTAACTGTGGACAGGAGGGGAATGGGATTTTACGTTTAGGGAGGGGGAAGATGATTTTAGGTTTAGGGAGGGATGGGGAGCTTTAGGGTTAGTGATTGGGTGGTAGTTTGTAGGGTTTTAGGGTTAGCAAGGGAAAGAGATCACTTGTAATCCAAATACTTATTTTGAGCTGTGACAGTAAGAATACCTCTTCAGACAAAAAAAAACCTTTTGATGAGCACCTGAAAAGCTTTATTTAATACATTCAGGATAGTCCATAATTAAAATGCTTAGTAATGAGTCTAGACCAACATCACTGAACCAAGTACCGGTTATATTTATTTCCTTGCTTTAAAATGCTTAGAAATAATTTTGTCTCAGTTTAGATTCATCAAGGGCAAGTCATGCTTACTCAGTATGGTGGAATTTTCTGAAAAGGTCACCAAAGCAATGGATGACAGCAAAACAGTATACACTGCATACCTCCACATGGCCAAAGCTTCTGACACAATTCCCTATTCAGGCATAGTAGAAAAATGTAATAAACTGAGAATACATTCCTGTGTCACATGCTGGATTGCCAACTGGCTCACATATAGGATGCAGATAATGATAATAGGGGTAAGTTACCTCAACAAAGAAAGTAGTCACCAGTGGAGTACCCCAGGGTTCTGTGCTGGGACCTCTCCTTTTTGGCATCTATTTTTCTAAAGTAAAACCCAATACCAAAGTATGATGGCTGACTATGTTTGCAGATGACTATCAGCTAAAAATAGTCACTGAATCCCCAAATGACTTAGCCATCCTGTAGAACGGTTTATCCCAAATAAATAACTGATGTCAAAATCATGGACTGAAACTAAATGCCAAAAATGGCTTATTGTATCCTTTGAGAAGTCATCTACCCCGGGGAACTGCCATACTGACAATACACCTCTAAGCGCTGAGCCAGTTGTCTGGGATTTGGAAACGTGTGTGGACAGTGATGTTACTTTTAACCAACAGGTGTCCATTGTTGTAGGTTTATAAACATAGATTGTGTTTAGATCTAGGGGTGTCATCGTCCTCCTTTACACAGTTCTTATCAGGCCATTCATTGAATGGAATGATCCCTTTCGCAGGTATCTGCCTGCACACATGCATCAGCTTGAATGTCCAAAGAGATTCCTTACTAAAGGATACAAGGCCTAAACAACATGTCTTACATGGATCAACCCAAAGCTCTATCACTATACTTGGTGTCCTACATACTGCCAAAAGTTGACATGTCTGGCATACAAGGCATCCTTTGACCCATTACTGATGGATTTACTGCACATCAGCTAGTCAAATGGCATCAGAAATACTTGGTTTAGGGCTCTAAAACACTTCGGCAACATCAACAGAACAGTGTGAGGGTAAGGTATATCTTGAAGTTACACCTCGGCTATGGAAGACTTTTTATCCACATAAAACAAAGTTCATCCCTGTCCATATTCAAGCACAACTTGGATATATAGACAGGAAACAGAAAATTTATCCCAGGACTGCCCCCTGTACTATTAATGGACAGAGGCAGCTCCTAAATGCTTTATCCCATGCAAGGATCCCCTCAAATTATCTATGATATGATCCCAGTTTATTTATTATTTATTTTATTGACATCTGTTTACCGGGAAAGTCCACTGGGCCAAGTGATCCCATTTTCAGTGGAGGTCCTGGGAGAAAAGCTCTGATATACAGAAGAATACAAGAAAATAATAAGTTCAAATAAACAATGGAAATTACAATTGTGACACACTAGTAAAATAAAAATATGCAAAAGTACAAATATATAATAGTAAAGCACTGTAAGCAGATTACAATGTAAAAAGTATTATAGAGGTCAATAAAACTTGAAGGTACATGACAAAATGGCATTTTCAGGGGATTTAGATGTTAAACAAATTTATATAGTGGAGTATAAAGGGAGTGCTCAGAGTGAGTAGGTTAGGATAAGGAAGTGCAATAAGATGTAGAGGGGGGAGATAGGTCTAAGTAGGGTAGGGAGGAAGTACAAGGAGAGAGAAAGGAGGAGTTGCAGGAGGAAAAGAAGAAAGATAGACAAAAAGGTAGGCAAGATAGAAAAATAAGAGAGAGTGGCTGAAGGAGGGTTGGGAAGGGGCTAGAGAGGTAGAAGAAGAGAAAAAGAATAAAAGAAAACAGCAGGAGTTGGTACTGAAGGCTGGAAATAGGCAGATAACTTTATATTAAATTAATTTAAGTGATGGCAGAGGCAGGTAAAGTCCAACTGGAGCTAAAATGGTTGTGCAGTGCAGTTTTGAAGATAGAGGGGTTTGGTTGTAGGCAGATGCATGCAGGAAGGTTCATAGGTAGGTACTAGGCTATCGGCCCAAGGGCATATGTAAGACTAGCCAGCAAGGTTTCATGGCTTACGCCACCCAAGAAAATTATTCTCCTGTGCCATTGTCGAGCAGACACACAGAAGTGATCCCCGGGGTGTATTTCCTATTTCCCATCCACTCATCAAGATTTTTCTTGAAGAGTGCTAATGAAGAACTTTGCTTGACATAGATGGGTAGCTTGTTCCAGAGTATAGGAAGTCTCTGGGACAGGAATCTATCCCTCCAGTGTGTCCTGTTTATTGTGGTGACAAGGTTTAGGTCTCTAGAGCGTGTAGCTTGGAGGGATTGGGATTTCTTTAGGTGTAGCATGTCCAACAGCTCTGGGTTTGACGTAGCTTTATACGTAAGGCAGAGATCACCTCGGAGTAGGCGATATGCTATGGAGTAAAGCTGGAGTTTTTTGAGGAGGTCAGTGTAGGGCATTTGTTTGAGGCCAGTAATCCTCTTTGTGAGGTACTTCTGCGGCCTTTCCAGCTGCTGCAGATGTCTTGTGAGGTACATTCCAAAAGGGCCATTGTACTCTATAATGGGTCTAATGAGTGACGAGTAGAGGGGAACACTGACCTCTTTTTTCCTGGATGAGAACCCTTTTATGATGAGGTGTGCCACACAGAAGGACTTCCTGACTACTGTGGCGATGTGACTATCAAAGGAGAGACTACTGTCCACCTGGGTCCCAAGGTCTCTTATCACACATTTGGTGTTAAGTAGATTGCTGCCTATGTTGTAGTTCATGGGTACAGAGGGTTATTCCATATTTTAGAAATAGTCCAGGAGTATAGCAGTTAGCCAAGCAGGTAGTTTGGGTTTATGTGTTTGGAGAAGATTTTGGTTTTCAGAGCGAAGAGGCCAAGCTGTAGCCTAAAGGGAGAATAGTGTACTGAGGGCATGGTAGTCATGGGGTTTATGGATCAGTTTATCTATGGTTGTAAGCTGAAGTAGATGATTTATTTATTTATTGACATTTGTTAACCGGGAAAGTACACTTGGTCGGGGACCCATTTTCAGTGGCGGCCCAGGGAGAAAAGCTCCCCAACTAACAATAAAATAAAGATAAAAATAAAGAATAAGAATGCATACAGATGACATCAATTTTTAAAATATCAAAAAAGTAAGCTAAGTTAAATGTTATAACAGAGAAAAATTAAAACATTAATATGCAACCATTGGTATTGTAGTACAAGCAATTGAGTTGTTTCTTTTGACATTACATGAAACAAAGCAAACAAACTGAAAATCATGTCAGTTCATTGATGAAGAAACTGGTTGCAGCAGTAATAAAGCTAGTGCTGTCTGGGTAAAAAGTTATTTTGAGACTATGGAGATGGCTTAGAAATTAAGTGGTCCTGCTTTTAGAGTGTTTTTTTGATTGACAATGGCATTTGTGGTCGTCAATGAAATAGGTTTTTAATGTTACTTTGTATGTCTTTATGCAGTCTATTTGGGTAATATGGGAGGGTAGGGAGTTCCATTATTTAGCAATGTTATGTGAGAACAGGCACTGTCCACCTCTTTTATTGGGCTTGGTTACACTTACAAGTAATTTATTGGAGGATCGAAGGGTGCATGCAGGGACATAACTTTGTAGTGTTGATGGCAGTGCTGGACAGTTATTTGGTCTATAAATTAGTTTATGGGCTAGCATTAGCTCAGTATAACAAAGATGGTTAGGGAAATCTAACCAGTTCAGTTCATTGATTGCTTGGCAATGGTGTGAGCGGTTAGGCTTTTCTGAGGCAAATTTCGCTATTTTATAGTAACAGGACTGAAGCCTGTTGCTGAGGGAAGAGTGAAGGTTTGTAAAGATGGTGGTAGCACTACAGAGTAAGGAAGGAATTAGTAAGGTGCTTGCCAGTTTTGTTTTGGTGTTACTGTCCATGTAAAGCTTATGACGATAAAGTTTGCCAAGTTTTAAGTGTGTTTTTTTATTGTGTTGAGAATGTGGGTTTCAAATGTGAGTTTGTCATCAATTGCAATGCCTAGTAGTTATGGTAGATTTTACTATTTCTATTTCAGTTCTGTCTTTAGCATAGATTTTGAGATACTGGGTAGGTTCCAGCCATTGTAGTTGTTTTGAAGAGATGCAATGATGAGTAGAGTGTCGACTGTTAGTGGCAAATTTAGAGATCTTGTTATAACTTGATTCTAGTTTAGACTTGAGATGAATGTAGGTTTGTTAATAGTGTAGCACCATAACTCAATGAAGGCAGGAGTCAAGATTGTAATAGTGCTCGTTTAGAAGAGAGGAAGAGGAACTTATTATGCCTATAGAGTAATTCCAATTTTTTGTGTGTTTTACTTACATTGTTATGTATATGAAGGTCAAATTTAAGGTTTTCATCAATAACTCCTAATTGCTTGGTATGGGTTACTATTACAATTTTCATGGAAATAAGAGAGAAGATTGCAAAATCAGCTTTGGTGATTGTAGAATTTCTACTGGATGTTAAAATTATAAGTTTGGTTTTGTTGGGGTTTAGAGATAAATGATTTTTGTGAAGCCAGATTTCTACAGTGGAAAAAGCAGCTTGGGTGATTTGCTTAAGGGTGTTAGTGTTGGGAGCAGTGCAGATGATAGTGAAATCATTTGCATACTGCACTAGAGAACCCTGATGGATGGTTGAGTGGAGGTTGTTAATGAAAATGTTAAGCAGAAGAGGGCATAAGACTGAACCTTGGGGTTCAGTTGTTCTCATTAGGGGTAATATATAATTACTAAGCACGGGATGGGTAAGGCCAATCTATAGCCAAATGTGATAGGTTATTTCGAGCACAAAATGGGAAAATGGCTAGGGTTAAGATGGCTTGCGAGTGCAGCTAGCCAAGTACTTACCTACCAACCTATAAGAATCTGTTGTTTGATTTCCAGCATTTTGCAACAAATCTGTTCAGTCTTAGCATTAATGCAACCACTGCATCTCGCATAGCTTACAGAAGGTCACAGCAGTAGTGTTGCCTGACAACCACTGCTACCATAACATTCTGACAGAATCTGGTATATTTTAGTTAATTCTGTTTGACAGGGTGAGACACTGTCTTCCTTTACTCACCCACCAGTGTCCTTCACAGGCAGCTTGGGAGGTTTAAGAGAAGCAGCGGCCTCGCTTACAAATGGAACTAATGAAACAATCTGCTGCTTTCACTATAACAAAAATAAATAAAATGTCTCCTTTGCTGTGGAGCAAGGACTTAGTGACATTCCATTGGCAGTACTTTATAGGCACAAGTGGTAATGAACAAAACTAGCTTCACATGACAGTGTCTCTAAGTTTTTTGGCCTTGCACATTTGTAAGGTGCATAATCACTATATTATTATTAATAATGATGATGATATTATTGTTATGCAATAGACTCACACCTCTCAACTGTACAGATTTTTGGAGAATGTCCAGCTTTTTGCTTATTTTTTTTTGGTAAGTTTCTCATAAAAATCGTGGTTTTCTGGCAAATTATTGAGGACTGAAGTCAGAAAATAATGAGACACATTTGAGTTTCAGACTTCATAGCTTTCTGGAAATTCATGCTAATGTAAAACCTGTAGTTATAGCAACTTTCTAAGTTTGTAAGAGCATTATTTAAAGTGTGTCCCTATTTTTGGGCCTTTGCTCCCCCCCCCCATCATTTATGGCTTTGTCCAGCTTTCTTGCTCTTAGCAGTTGAGAGGTATGGCAATAGTCAAATTAATAGTAGTGGGCATATGTCTTAGAAGAAATGCAAGAGCAAAATATATTCATAAGAAATTTTGTGCTTCCATTCCTATAAAATGATGTACTGCACTACATGGCTCTCAGCTATCTGTTAAGTGCCTTGATTCAAATTAGAGAACTTCCCTTGATGAGATGATCTTACCTTTGTACTGCTGAACCCACCTTCCCCAGAAGAATGCTGCATCAATGTCGTAATAAGCAGGCTTTAGTGCACACTGATGTTTTTTTTTCAATTGCAATGGCCTAGGTGTGATAAAACCTGATAAGTCTTCATTTTTATAATGTGCAGACACAAGGGAACTGTAACTGAGCCCGTCAAAATTATCGTCACGTAAAATAGCTCAGAAGTACATTTTCTTTTCATCTGTGCCATATGTCACCCTGCGGACTCTCCATCTGTCATATTTGAACAGCTGATCCCTCCAGAAGGATTTTCCTTTCACCAATTAACTGCATATGTCATTCATGTTTTGGAATATCATAGTGGAGTTCTGACTGCCTTGCAGGTACCCAAATCCACTCATTCTTTGTTTGAGTGAACTTACAAAATAGCTTTATTAAGTTATTTTGGATAGGCAAAGCAAGATATCAGCATAAGTAGTGGTGACAATATATAAAAATGTTTCCTTTAAACTAAGTTACAAACATACGCAGCCTTTTAATAAGTAATGGGGTATTATCGACCTTCTAAAAACTAAGTTGCTATTTTGTGTGAGAAGAGAAAATAAAGGAAAGATTAAAATCTATGAGGATGTAAATGGCGATTATTCATTGTGTTTAAACAGGCAAGTCATTCCGTTAATTAAATATTTGCAGTCATTCTTTAACCTTCATTATGTCATAATATATTAGACTCTCGAACCGATTCCCACACTAACTGCAATGTACATTGCTCGTGTGTTATATGCAGTCTTAAATCATACTTTCATTCTGTAGCCAGCTGCTTTCTATCTAGCAAAATCCAAAAACATTCATGACAAGACACTAAAATATGCAACAGGAAAGTAACCTTCTGTGACATCGAACAACTCTTCGTGTTTTCAATCTTCCATATGAAATGGAATTAGCAACTATTGCTGCGCTGTCCACATTTATGTAATTTATCTCAGCACAATTTATGAGCATGCTGTTTTATGGCCAAGTCCTTCTTGTGCATCAAGAGTTTGTTTGCGTCAGATGACTGGACGTGTGTTGGATAGCAGCAATGAATAAAGAAAGGAGACCGAAAAGGATATGAGGAATCTGGTAAACAGCAGAAGGAAAATCATATTTTACATTATAAGGGAAACTTGCACTGTAAAATGGTGGATGTTGGATTGTTAAGCTCATCAGATATTAGGTCTGTACTAAAGGTGTCACTTATCCAGGTTTCCTCAAGACATACAATAATTATTTTCACTGCTTTACAGAATTAATGCTTTTTACATGCATCTACAAAATTAATGAGCAGTAGTGCATGCCATGATATAGTCAAGCTGTACAGCAATGTTATGAAAAATAAATAGCATTTATGCATATAATGTGGAGAAAGTGAACACATGGCCTACACAGGAAATTAACACTCCATCATAAACTCTCATCTCTTTAGGCAATAAACTAATATGGAGCAAGTACTGCAGTCAAGGATGGTGATACCGGCACCATTCTAGCAAGTCCCTGCACACATGAGAAATTCTGTGGATTGTAAAGACTACCCTCTGTTGCATATTTCAAAGAAGATGTGAAACTGAAAATAAAAATATTTTTTAATTACACAGATGTAACAACACTTCAGGATTGCATTTTACATTGCAATACATGTTCTTGATGGGAGAATGAGTCGATAGGCATATGTAGTTTGTCCTATTATGCACCTTTAAGTTGTGCTCCTGACAATCACTCCCTTCTTGTAACACTTTTTCTTTCTGCTCCATGTTCCTGAATGCCTTGGCAGGTTCTCTTCACCATCAGCAGTTCCAGTAAACCATTCCATGGATTTACAACCATCTCTACATAGAGCTATTTTAAAGATCGAGGGAAGAGTTAGTTCATGCAGTCTTCCATGCATGACGTCTCCAACCTCTGCATATCTCCTGGTCATGCTGTTGTGGACAGATATCATATCTACTTTGTTTCTTCTGGTCTCAAGGGAGAAGAGCTCTTGCTCCTCTATCTTATCCATTATCTCCAGTTTGTTAACCAAGTCGACGGCCCTTTTCATGAATGGAGGAAAATACATAATTAACAAACAACCTAAATAATGAGCAGCAATGACGCTAGACATGATTAAATCCATTAACATGTGTTTATTATGTTATGTATTTATTTTACATTTGTTTACTGAGAAAGTCCGAATGGGCAGAGATTGCCCATTTTCAGCACAGGCCAGGGGAGAAAAGCTCCACATAGTACATCATGAGTCAATAATTTTCATGAACATTCAAGACATGCAGCATAATCACAATGCAAGCAATTTTTAAAACTTCTACACAAAAAATAAATGACACAGTCCTTTTTAAAAAACATTTAACAATACACAGAAAGTAGTATACCAGTGGTTAATGTGAGAAAGTGATACACGTTGAAGTACCATGCATGCTGCTACAATAGAACTTCATCATGTAAAGCATCATTTACATTTAATAATGAGACAAACTAGGTATTGATTAGGTTAGTCTGGGTCTTGACAGTTACATATCCAGGAATTGGATAGATAGGACTTAAGCTGACATTTGAAGTTAAATTTGTTATTTTGCATTCTGATTTCACTGCTAATGGAAATTCAGATTTTGGCAACTGCACTTGAGTAAAGGGAGTCACCAGACATATACATTTGCTTTTTGATATTTCTACTAGCATTTTGTTTGTGGATCTTAGTTGGTGGTTGCTATTGTAGAGACTGAGTAAGCCTGTTAGAGCTGATACTTTATTGGGGTGGTAGAATATTTGGTGCGCAGTGGTAAACTGGTTAAAGTTATATAAGTTAGATAATTTTAGTCAGCATAACTGTTTAAGGGATTGACAGTGATGGGATCGGTAGGAGGAACTGGGAGCGAATTTTGCGATTTTGTTATAGCGAGTGATTAATTTGTTTAAGTCACCTTTGTTTAGGTTGGTTACAATAGGGGATGAATGTAGTAGTGTGGATGGTAGGTGAGTTCTACCTATGATGGCATTACTCTCAGTGGTCAGGTAGTTTTTGCATCAATAAAGGGTGCTGAGTTTTTTTATGAAATTTAGTTATGGTCTGGGCTATATGTTTATCGAATTTCAGATTTTGGTAAATGATTATTGCTAGCAGTTTGTTTTGTGACACTGGGGTGATGAGGGTGTTGTTCTTTGAGGATATTATAAAAGGGAGGTGGGATCAGTAGCCTTGGAGGGATAGAACTGCATGAGTTTTTTTTTTTTTTTTTAGGATTTAGAATAAGCTGGGAGTATGATAGTCAGGTTTCTATGGTGATGAAGGATTCCAGGGTTATTTCTTGAAGAATGTGAAGATCAGGAGCTGAGGAGATTAGGGTGGCATTGTTGTCATGTTGTACCAAGTTTGCTTGATGGGAGGCTGTGTGTAGGTTGTGAAAAACAGGGGTCTAAGTATAGATCCCTGTGGTACTCCTACGGTAACTGGGAGGAGGGGGAGATTGAGAGTCCATCCATTTAACGACCTGATGACAGTTGTAAAGATAGTCTTTAAACCAGAGAAGGGTGGATTTTGCAAGGTTGAGTTCAGAAAGGACATCCCTAAAGAGTAAGACATCACAAACACAAATTATGCAATAACTGGACAAGGACAGCCCAACCAGTGTACCCATTGTAAATGAGCATATAGCAACAGAACAAAGTCCACTGTAAATCGAGCATATACCAATAAAAAAAGTCCATTTACTGAAGTAACATTGAGCAGAAGACTTACTATTGGGATATGCCTGCAGACAGCAAAATACAAGAAAAATCAGGTATGTTCTGCAAAACTACAGGAAAAAGAAACATACCTGATTTTGTTTCTATTTCTCCACTGCTCCTCATAAAATCCTGACTTTTTAAACATAAAAGGAAAAGACAGTGATGGAGATGCTCTTTTCTGAATTACTTCTCCTGCACTGCACTGATGTACGGTGGACACTTGGGAATGCTAGTCCCATACACATATGCTGTACATCAGCCCACAGAAAACAACGAAGAATAAGACTGAAGTGCTGTTATACAAAGACATTATTTAAGAATGGTAAGCCATTTCTTTCTTAAATAATGTTATTGTTTTAAAGCAAAAATCCACTCTTGTTTGTGTATAGATTATAACTTACCCATGGTTGGCTTTGGGTCAGCCCAGGTTGGAAGGTTTGGAGACAAAGCCAGAGAGGCAAGATTACATTGGTTTGGACATGTGCTGAGAAGGGATGCAGAGTATATTGGAAAAAAGAATGAAGCTGCCAGGTAACAGGAAAAGAGGAAGGCCTAAGATAAGGTTTATGGATGTGGTGAGAGAGGACATGCAAGTGGTCGGTGTGACAGAGCAAGATGCAGAGGACAGGAAGAAATGGAAACAGTTGCTGTGGCGACCCCTAATGGGAGCAGTCGAAAGAAGTACATCACAAGACACATTTTGAGTTTATACAGCACAGAGGGAAGAAACATTCATTAAACAGAAGTAGATTTGGAATATATACACATTTGATACACACTTAAACTAATTACAGTGTAGTACAACTATAGTCGATGTAGTAGCAGTACGGGCAAATATAAAATGCACAGCACACAGATTATGACTGAGATTTAGAGCTAGGAAAGACATTAACAGTTCTACCCCTCCTAGCTGATAGCAGATAAATTTTCCTCTTGGGTGGTAAGAAACACAGAAGAATTCACGACTGCTTGTATCTCCTGCAAAGAAATACGTAACTAAAAAACTTAAAATGTCCTGAGAAAATCCATAAAATATGGAATAAGTAACATCTGAATGGCTTGCCTGTTTTGTCAGCTGGAATTGTTTTTCAGAGGCTTCAGCAGATAAACTATTGTCACTTTTGTTAACGTTTCAAAAAAAGTACAGTGACATATTTCCATGTTTTTATGTGATTAAGGCTTTTGCTAGTTCTGTTTGTTTTTTTAGCCCTGTATTGCTGGTATCTCTCCTTAATACTGGGCATCAGAACTTACTGAGCCCCCCTCCAAAAAAAAAAAAAAATTCTAATACTTATTTCCCAATAGTATGGGAAGGGACTGAGGCTTCCTAATCACAAGACTGTGACTGGAAGTCACAGAGGAATGAATGCATGATTGCACTGGAGCTGTTATGGCCTGTGCTCAATTCTCTCCATTTGTCTGCATCTGCTCCAACAACTACAAAATCACATGATGTAGATGTGCCTGACACTCAGGTTAAACTAGCAGTTAGAATTCATGCCAGAAGTTGTTGCCTGAGACTAATTTTGAAGTCTCAAGGCCAGTTTTAAGGAATGTAGGAGTGATTTCAACTGTGCTTACATCTAACATGGATAATACAGGCTTGAAATTAATCAGATTTATTGAGGATAAAAATGTCAGCTTCATAAGCTTGCAAAGGGGAACACACATTTTCCATGCATAGGACAATCAGCGGTAACTCATTCTAACCAATGTCTAGTTGCTTCTTCGCAATACAATGAGTTTTGCATGGTGAGCTTTTTAACACATTTCATCTGCAAGTGCACTGACTACATCATCAGATGAAATGTCTGTTAAATAGCGATCAAAGGCATTATATCTCTCTCATCTACCTAGTCCTTCTAAAATCACCAACTCACAGAACAATAAGTAGGTCACGCAAAACTGTAAAAATAAGACTTCACTGTGCTGTAAATGACTTATTGTAAAAGAGAAGGTCAGATTTTCTGAATTCACTGGGTTGGTTTTGAAGAAATATTAACTTAAATTTTCCTCTTGGGTGATAAGAAACACAGAAGAATTCACGACTGCTTGTATCTCCTGTGAAGAAATACGTAACTAAAAAACTTAAAATGTCCTGAGAAAATCCATAAAATACGGATTAAGTAACATCTGAATGGCTTGCCTGTTTTGTCAGCTGGAATTGTTTTTCAGAGGCTTCAGTAGATAAACTATTGTCACTTTTGTTAACGTTTCAAAAAAAGTACAATGACATATTTCCATGTTTTTATGTGATTAAGGCTTTTGCTATTTTTTTTGTTTGTTTTTTTAGCCCTGTATTGCTGGTGTCTCTCCTTAATACTGGGCATCAGAACTTACTGAGCCCCCCTCCAAAAAAAAAAAAAAATTCTAATACTTATTTCCCAATAGTATGGGAAGGGACTGAGGCTTCCTAATCACATGACTGTGACTGGAAGTCACAGAGGAATGAATGCATGATATGAGTTATGAGTACGTTAAGATGACACTTGCTGCTTTCATAGTGTACATGTGATAAGCTTTGGTTATACCAAACTCCCAAATGAGTGCTCACAATGTGGGAAACTCCTTCAGATTTTCAAAGAGGCACATAACCTAATTAAAAAAGCTCCAGTTATTTTGAGTCATACCACAGGAGCATTGAGTAACTAGAACAAAAATAAACACACAATCTGCAGCAAGTACAGACTACGGAGGACTAGAACAATATATAGATAACTAAGCATACCTGAAAGTAAGCAATTAGTGGAATTCTGCACCCTCTAAAAGAAATAATGTTCTAAATTGGGGTTCTAAGGAAAATGAATTACAAAAAAGAAGTGAAGAGGAAGCAAGGGCATGTGCTACAGGGGAAGATGGTGCATAATCCTCACACAGTTTCCTAGATTATATCATGATGACTTCATTGCAAATGACTTCTGATTTCTGTGCAACGTACCAATATCCAGGGCCATGCTGAGGTTTCACACATTTTCCCCAAAGTCCAGTTCATTACCATCATACAATAGTGGGTTCTGGGTCTGAATATTTAGAATTTCTTAGGGCGCTGTGGCTGTCATATTCTGCTGCCCATTTTAACTCGAGGTTAAGAAATGTTATGGAAGGAATAAAGCCAGTCCCTAACAGGGTAGTTTTTAAGTATGGCCTGGTAAACATGACATACGAAGAATTCCAGATAGTGCAATTCATTCCATTGAGCAGTTTTCCAGGCAGCTCATGGGTGTCCAAGCAGACACTTCTGTGACTATCCATGTTGTGCGTCAGAAATGCTTGTTACCATGCATGATGGCATCAAAACATGCCATTGCGTCCCGTGCAGCACAATTCAGGAGGAGTTAGATAGATGCTGCTATGAGACGAAGATGGCTGCCTATGACTCGTCTCATGCCATAGTGAGCTCATAGTGAGCTAGAACTGCTATTTGCCAACCTTGACATGTTATCTCAATCTTGGGTGAAATTGATTTCAACAATTAGTGGTACTGTGTCCAGTGGTATGGCTCTCTCAAAGACTTGTCATATTCACACATGGACACAGCAAAATGTCTCCCTTTACATCTGATACATATTCAGTGACTTAACAAATGATACATGCAGTCATGCAACTCATTTAACGCGGGTCAGCTCTTCCAGAAGCACATGTAGGTCTGATCTGTGGTGGTTCACCATGGTTTTGAGTCTATACCAGCAGAATGCCATGAATATACAATGTACTAACCAGTTTCACTACGGGAATCTCTCACTTGACAAGGCTGTACATACTGCGGTTTGCTTTGGTACATAGTTTTTTAGCAGACATTAAGTTTACAGTGCCTGAGCATAAAGGGCTTGCCTGTCTCTTGATGTAGACAGATGCTCCCTTGACCATATCACGTTCATTTTCTCACTGATATTTTTTTCTGGGTCCTATGGTTTTGGTGGTACATCTCCAGCCACATGGAGGACAGCATTCTTTGGTGTTATATAGTGTGGTATTCACCATAACAATTTATAATATTTGGCCATATTATGCTCAGTGTGAAAAACCTGAATATGGATTTCTGTAATCCAAGAATGTGAGCTGTTAAACTTAACATTTGTTAGTGCATCTCACTAAATTCTGTTGTGCAAGGGAGTGCTCATCCAGTGATGTACTAGGTAACAATGGTTACACTGTCACCTGCAAAAGAAAGTGTATATCCATAAGCCATTTACAATTACTGGTACAGGCACACCTTCTCTTGGCACTCTTCTTCTCTCAAGAACCCTTAATTAACCACGAGACAGTCATGGAGGATCTGCTCATATGCAAAAATTCATGCAGTGCATACGTCTTTCATAAATGTACATAGACTCTGGGCATCTGCACAGGTGAAACATCATCCTTTCTCGTACACGTATGTATTTGATTCATCACCAGATATGGCCTTGGCAGGGATTTGAGTAAAGTTGAGGGCACACATGCTGCTGAGGAAGGTGGTTGTACCATTAAAGCTTCAATTTTTAGTTCCTAACTAAAGCCCAAGATATACAAATCAAGAAACAATACAATCCTCATGAGGGAGTTTACTCAAACATTGATTGAGTAAACTAGTCAATGTCAATTATCGATGTTTAATTATTAATTGAACATACATTGCTCCAAACAGCTTGAAACAAACAATATAGGTTCAAAGGTTCTTACCAGGCAGGTGGCCTAGGTAATCATATAGAGTACTGCTATGCAACTGAGAGATTTTAATTGGTGGATTTGTCACACTGTTGAATAAGGAATGCACTGCTTACCCCAGTGGATACCCATCCAGTCATCAAGGCAGAACTTGGAGGAAGCCAATGTGTTACGATTTTTGGCATGAAAGGGGAGCTTGCTCCATATGTTCAGGATTCTTTGGATAAGAAAAATCTCTCTTGAAGTTTTGTTTATGTTGCAGTGAAGCCTGAGGTCATTGGAATAAGTGTTTTTAGTGCTACCAGGATTTCTGAGATAGAGGAGGAGTAGAAAGACAAGATCTTTCATGCCTTAGAAGGCAAGACAGAGATCACAATGTAGGAGCCGGTTTGAAGGGCAGCAGGGAGTTTATTCTCCTCAGATAGCTAAAGAAATGCAGGCCTTTATTTAATTAGCTGGAAAATATTGTCTCCTCCTAGTTGCTCAAGGTTTTTGGAGTGGTACATTCCAAACAGTTTGTGTGCTATGACTGGTTAAATGGGACAAGCATAGAAGGGAATTATGACATCTCTGCACCTTGAAGATATACCCTTGATAAATAAGTTAGCAAAGCAGAAGGCTATCCTAACTACAACTTATACATGATGATTGAAGGATAGTGTATTGATGATGAAGGTACCCTAGATCTCCAATGACTGTTTCAGTCTTGAATGTCATTAAGTTTGTGATAATCAATACAATAGACTTGTTTACCAAAGGGGACTAAAGTACATTTTTTGGAATTAAGCTTAAAGCCATGTTCAGTATTCCAAGTGTTAGTTCTGGCAATTTCCTCTTGGAGATTATGGCTTTCTGTATGCGAGTCAATAGTAACACCCAGTTTACAGTCACTGGCAAACTTAGTTAGCCACAGACCTTTAACACTTGCTTTCACAGAGAAAAAGTAGATGCCAAAGAGGAGGAAAACCAAACACACAGACCTTAATGGAACAATTAATGATATGCCTTTTAGTTGAGAAGGTATAACCAACGTTTACTGTGTACATTTGATCACTAAGCTAATTTTACTCCAATAATTGACAGACTGGATTTATGCTTAGACTAGCAATCATGTCACTTGCACTAGGAAATCATACTGAAGGCTTTAGCAAGGTCCAGATAAGCTGTACAAACAGAATGGCTTTTGTTGATATTTGTTGCAGTTTTAAAGAAATTAACCAGACTAAAGGGGCACAATCTACCCTTCATTAAGACAAACGGATTAGGATTTGGGGTTTGTAGACCACTAATTTCATTGTTTATGAAGATGACCAAGATATGTCCCTCGATTTTAAGAAAATGATGGTGAAGATAATACAACTATACAAACCAGTGTCTGTGTTGGAGCCACCCTTATAGAGTGGCAAAGAAATGACCATGTTCTAAAGATCAGGTACATGGCCCCTGTAGAGAAACTATGGCTGAAATTGTTTAGGAATGATTTAGGAATGCTATACTCTGTGATAACTTTGAAACAGTCTGATTTATTGTCTGGGCAAAGGTGCAACTCTCTGCAAGCAAAAAAAATTCCAGTCTCCCATGTGAAACATGGGGACACTCACCACTATACTAAATAGGGATGACAGTGTCATAAGTAAATCGACAAGCCTGAGATCTTTTAGGCATTATACCCTCTGTAATTAACATAAGTCATTTTAGCATCATCGATAGCCAAAGTATAAAATCAGTGACTTTCATGAATAAATAATTATTTCTAGACTTCACCATGGAAAAAAATGAAGCAGTAAATGGTACTGTTATAAAACCTGACTGGAATATTATTCTAAATTATCTAAATCAGTCTACTCAGAATGATGATGCTGAGTTTTATGATATGATTTACCCGATTAATGAATAAATACTTATAAGACAAATGTGCAGGTAAATTAAAACAAAAACAACTGGAATTACAAAAAGATATAAAACAAAAATAGACATTTCTTTACTTTTAAAATTACCCCAAACATGAAAACAGGCAGATTATATAAAGTATAGAACTTTGTTCTTTTAGATCTCATTATTTATTTGCTTATTTAACATTTGTTTACCCGGAAAGTCCAACTTGAAACAAAGCCAATTTTCAGCGGATGCCCAGGGAGAAATACTCCAGCTGTATGTATTTGAATTTGACTTGTTGTTAAGGGCTAAAAGCAATAAGAATGCATTCTTTAGGTGTATCAGACAATGAAATTAAAAAAATGGTGGTTGCATATAATGAAGGCAAGAGAAACCTGACTAAATTCCAATCAAACATAATGCAGAACATGTTAATGTGTGCTGAACTGTAGTGGTAACAATTTACAAAACAGAAGCCACATTAAGCCCAAAAAGTCTTAGATCCATCAGCCTGATGAGTGGTGTCTGTAAAGTAATGGAAAAGTCACAGTGGAGCTTTACTAAATTGACACAAAGCATTCTTTTAGCTTTCTGTTAGATATGCAATAATATGGGGTTGTTAAGGAGATACCGCTGTGTATTGGTTCTTGTGCCATTCTTTGAAGACAAAGCAGCAGCATCTGATGTAAGTCTGACAGTGCATGCTACTTATCTTGACCTTGCTAATACACTATCTCCATAAGGGAATAATTGATCAATTAATAACATTACATCTCAATTTAAAAAAAATACTCAAGACACCAAATGAGCAAGAGACTCAAGTCAAAATGGAGGAGGGGGTTGCCAATCTATCCCAAGCAAGGGTACCTCTGGTATCTCATGGGGTCTGTACTGCTGCCGCATTTTTTGTACTAGTTTTTTCTGGTTATAAATAGGGAAAGATGCTATAGATAACCAAACTGCTGATGAAGAAACACTTGGCAAGAATTACATCTGAAAAAGATGATGAATTTCTCTAAAGTGGTCTATCAAAATACATATCTAATACAGTAGCATGACCTTCCCTTTTATATTAGTAAATGTAGCATTGTGAAACTTGTCAAAAAGGACAAATTACTATTACAAATTACTAGGCGTGCTCGTCTAGTAAATGATATCCTGATTTGACAGCTACTAAGCTAATGAAATACCTTTGCTGTACTGCTTGCTGAATGTTAAACTATATGATAATTCCCATCTAGTGCCTCTGCTTTTAATTTATCTGATTTTAGGTTGTGCAAGTGTTATCTTGATTTAACTGTTATCAAGGTAATAAAATACCTTTGCTGTGCTGTTTGCTGAACCTTAACTAGCTGTACGATAATTCTTAGCTAGCGGCTCTCCTAATAATTTGCCTGATTTTAGGTATTCTCCAGCTACTATTATAACACTTGATGTTCTCCACATGGGCACACTAAGCAAATGTCTGCCACACTAGTAACTTGTAAAATGAACTATTAAATAGTACTATCCTTTCTTACATGCAATATACTGTCTGTCTTTAAATTATTGAGCTGCAGTTACCGTAGTCACTCCTTACTGGTAATTTGCAACTGCTGTTATCGATCTGTTTTCAAGGATGCTACTTTGCTAATGTACAATTACTTGTGATGCAGTCAACCTGAACTTTATTTGCTTCTTCCTGAACTACCACAAGTTAATTTGCTATGTCTTATGCAAGCGATGTTGCTAAATGTCCTCTCTATTCCTATGGTCATACCAGTGTAACTCCCATTCGGTCTCACTTGCTACTCTTATTTTCATGCTGAAGAAACACTGCTTTCTTTTCTTCACCGGTTTCTTTCCTGCACTACCTCCTTCCTCCCTCTGTTCTCAGGTTCTCTCACTTTTTCCCTGAATCAGTATTACCTTAATCAGACTCCTCCTCTTTCTTTTACTCCTTCCTCACCTTGTAGTAAATTTCTTTTTTATTACCCAACTTTGAATCACTGTGACCTTATTCCTCAAGTCTTTTTTTCCTAAACAGAAACTGCGTTTACATTTCCTTCACAGTCACCTTATATGTGGCAAATTAAGATTGCCCTACCACTGCTGTGAACCGTGGCCTCGGACATCTACTGGCTCGCTGGAAGTAAAGCTCCCTTGAAGATTTCTCTACTCAAGCTATAGTATGTCTCAGTAACTAAATAGCCATTGTACTTTTTGAAACTTCTAAGTTTTTACAAAGGTAGGCTATCGGTGAGCACTCTTCTCCATGTTGCCTCTCATGACCCCCCCCCCAACCTTCTCTCTTTTATAACATTCTACCCATTTGCTATTAGACTGGTCACAAGTATCTTGGAAACTAACTGGCCAGCTTACACTTTAGTTACCACTATATTTTGCCCTGCTATACTACCACTGTCATACTTACTCTCACTGATTGTACTAAAGGCAAAGTCCCACTTCACTCAAGCTCACTCCACTCCCATACCCTTAATTCTCATCCACCCCAAATACTCTAAACTTAAACTCTATCCATCCAAACCACTCCCTCCTGCCACTTCCAACTTCCTCCCAAACCCTCCTATCATCTCTCACTTCCTCTTTACATATATACTCGTCCTAAAAATAGGACTAGCCCTACGTTCCTAACTATTTTTTCCTCACAGTACTATACACCTTCCCATCTTGTTGACCTACATTCCCAAACTCTCTCTCCTCCCAGCTTCACCTCATCACATTTGATACATCTTCTCCTCACAAGTCTGCTTTTTCTTCTCACTAGCTCCACCTCCTATCAGCACACCCTAACATACATAAACTCTGCCCCCAGACTTACCTACCCACAAACTCAGCTCTCAACTAGTCACACATTCTTTATTGCCATGCACTATTCAACCACAATGATACCAATCTACACAAAAATAAAACTATTCCAACAGCCCTCACTATCTCCCAAAATAAAGCCAAAATATCACTTTTTTAACCTCAACTATTCATTACTAACACTTCCTAAACTAAACTTACTGCTCTCAGGTGATATATATCCCAACCCAGGACCAGTCATCAACTCTTCTCATCATACCCCCCCCCCCATTTTCCTCTTCTCAGACGTACTCCTCCACATCTACCAGAAACTTAACTATACTATCGCTCAACATTCAAAGTATTCTGAAGTCAGTGAACTACATTCCTGGATATGTCTCCACACCCCTGACATTCTCAACCTCTCTGAAACCTGTCTAAAACCCCACATATCTGACAGTAAAATCTTACCCCCAGCTACAGTATCTTCCACCAAGACAGACTCAAGGAAAAAGGGGGAGGGTGCAGCTATACTGTACTCAGAACTACTCCCCCTCTGCCATCTGTCATTCTCACCACCTAATTTCCACCCTGTAGAGGTCCTCATTGAGGTGGCCATGGTGGTGCAGCAGTTAGTGTTGCCTCCTCACAGCAAGAGGTTCTCCGGTTCGATACTCAGCTGGGGTGACCTCTCTGTGGAGTCTGCATGTCCTCCCTCTGGTCACATAGGTTTCCTCCCACATCCCAAAGACATGCTGTAGGTGGACTGGACACACTAAATTAGCCCTAGGCATGAGTGCATGCATGTGTGCGCCTTCTGTGGAAGGTTGGGCACTGGGCTGGCAACTCAACACCATAAAACTCAACTGCCAATCATGAGCAGACAGATGATCCGCTGTGGTGACCCCTAACCAGGAAAAGCTGAAAGAAGAAAAAGAAGAAGTCATCCTCATAGTAAACTGCAAATTGAGCAATCATAAAAAGATAGCCATTGCTACCATCTATATTCCTCAAAGAAACAACACCCTTACCCTCAAACACTTTCTCTCCTGGATCTCACAAGCTATTTCAACAAAACTATTTATTTATTTGACATTTGTTAACCGGGTTAGTCTGACTGGGCATGTAGCCCTTTATCAGCAGAGACCCGAGGAGAAAAGCTCCAATAAACAAAGTAGAAAAGAAAACATAAGATACATCACATACATACCATTATATTTGGCAATGTTAATATTCAATGGAAATCTCTAACCTCAAGATCTCCACATACCAGCGTAAACCTCTGCAGCTTCTCCCAACTAATCACTTCCTCCACTCATCGCAATAAACACACTAATACCAGCACTACTCTTGAATGGATCCTTACTTCCAACCCTAACCTATACCACAACCCCACCACAGTGTCTGATACCCTAAGTGATGACCTGCCAACCTATATTCAAAGACACTCCCACCAATTGTGCAAATCCCATTGATACAATGATCATCGCAAACTTTCTAACTTCAACCCACACACCATTAACCATATATTCTCCTCAGTCAATTGGTCCTTCCTTTATGACCTTGCCCTAGAAGAAGTTGTTCTAAAATTTAATAGCATATTCCTAACCACATTAAACTCCCTAGCCCCCATCAGGAAAATTAGAATGAAATCCAACTATGATCCATGGATAACTCAAGACACTCACTCCCTCATGTACACAAGGGATAATGCCTGGAAAACCTGGAAATAAAATGTCCTTCCAATCTTCAATGTTATAATTTAACCAAAAAACAAATCAACCATGACAAAGGAAATTTTTACCTAAAGCCACAAAATAACCCCTACTCCAACCCCCAAAAATTCTGGAATACAATCAACAAGCTTCTATAACCAAGTAGGCCCTCTACACCTACTCCCTCCCCCAATGGCTCTGCCTTAGGCACTGCTACCCTTCTAAACTCCTTCATTGGCTCCATTCAAAAGTTAACTAAAAAAGACAACATCCCCCTCTGCATCCCACCCGCACAACCACCTCCTCTCTTAAGCCTGTCTTCACTGCTTATATCAGATCACTTCTTAGTAATCTCAAAACATGCTCCCCTTCTGCCAATAACTTAATTCCTCTATTCCTTAAACTAGTTGCAAAATCTATTGCATATCCCATCTCCACACTAATCAACAGATCAATCCAAGAAACCATAGTTCCTGACATCTGGAAGAAATTCTATGTTATACCCATACATAAATGAGGAATCTCCTCTGACCCCTCTAATTTCAGGCCTATAGCCATTCTGTCTCCCCTATCTAAGATTCTTGAAAAGTGTATTCATAAGCAGCTCCCAGATAATTTTCTACAAGAAAATCTCCTAACCCCTACCCAACATGGCTTTTGCTCTAACCACAGTACATCCACAACACTAATATCTTTCACACAGGCTAGCTCTGGATCTCAAGACAACAATACATTAGTCTCCTTTCTGTTCCTTGACCTCTCAAAGCCCTTTAACACTGTCTCCCATAACCTACTTCTGGCTAAACTATCCAACTTTACTCTCTTCACCTCTGCTCTTTCCTGGTCCTTTAGCTACTTTCTCCAACAAGCTTTAGTCTGTAAAATGGCTTTCTGCATCCTGCCTCTTCCTTCCAGTCCAAACTGGGGTTCCCCAAGGCTCCATTCGTGGATCCCGACTACTTAACATTTTCACTAACCACCTCTACCCTTCCTGTCCTCACTCCTCATTAATACAATATGCTGATAATGCTACAATAATTTCCTCCTCGGACAATCTATACCACCTTCTCACCCTTACCTGAGAATCTCTCCACTCAGCTGAAAAATGGCCAATATCCAACCAACTCCTACTCAACCATAAAAAACTAAACTCATCCTCTTCCTGTCTAAATTTCTTCAACACCTCAACTCTACCATCCCTGCCTCCTCCCTCAACAGCACAACTATCACAACCCCACATTAAATTATTAGGGGTCATAATAGACCAACTAAAATTTGACATTCATGTCCAACAGTGCATTAAAATGACTCCTCAAATACTTGGCCTGCTCTATAGAAACAAAAAATTCCTCACAAATGAAATATAAACTCTCTTTGCACAAGCCTATCTACAATCCACCCTATTATATGTCACCCCAATACTTACTAACCTACAATATAATATTCTGACTAAGATAGAACTCACATAAGATAAAATTGCTAGATCTGCTGCAAATCAGCCCTATCGCTCACACAACTGTCTATCTCTAAAAAGCCTACAGTGGCTTGAATTGCTCCAACAACCCCTTCTGCCTCAGCTACACCTGACACACTCCATCCTAAACCAACCAAACTCCTGTCCTGCTCTCTAAACTCTCTCTACATTCCTAATCGTACACTCCATAGCTCTGAACCTACACCTCCTGGAGATTTACAACCGAAAAAAAAAAAAAAACACGAGCAAACTTCTCTACAATCACTCAGTTGCCAATGCATGGAATACACTGTCCCTATATTTAAGAATGATTTCTAATACTGTTTCAAAAAACATTAAAAGACAACCTGTTAAACTCTTGGTCTTCTTCTTGCCCTGACCCAACTTAATCTACCTCTCCCCTCTGCTACAACTACCCCCCTCCTTCCTTTTATTCTTTTCCTCTCCATCTGTTAGCTAACTTTATTTTAATCCTGCTCTTGTTCCAAAAAGGAGGCTGTACTACAGACTCTCTTGCCTTGAAGTGATGTTACATTTTATCCTGCACTTACTTCATGTTATATATCTGTAAGTAATTGTATTGTGATTTTGTATGGGATGTAATTATATGCGATTACTGTTAAACTTAATTTGTTTCATTATCATATATCTTGTATGCATCGTTTGGAGCTTTTCTCCTCGGGCATCTGCCCATTCAGACTAACCCAGTCAACAAATGTCAAATAAATAAACAGAAATCATAAAAAATATACCATTATTTAAGACAGATACCAATTTAAACTTTGATCAGTGTGCAGTTATCAGGATCTGAAAATGCATGTTCTGCAGTCCATCTAATTGTAAAGAGCATATTCACTCCAGAAAGATCATTGTACCATGCTATCCCTGACTGACTAGAAAAGGTTCAGTTACTTGAAAAATCACAGTTTGGGAAAACTTGTATTCAGAAAAGCTTCAGTAAGTGTCATATTCTGTTTCTTATATATTACAGAGAGAATGCTACCAGGGATACAAAGCAATTTCTGAGCTAGTTTATTATGAAAATGCATCTAGAATGGACAGTTGACAGAGCTACAGACAAGATAAGGGAACCTAATGCTAAACATAAGTATCAATAATACAAACAAAAAGACAGCTATATTAAAAATGCCATCCAAGATGATGGAATAAGATTTAATGTTAAACTCCTTCACAAATAACCATTTTTGCCCCAATGTGTGCTCCCTGATGGCTCAACTACCTGCAATGTACAAGCTCTCTCATTCCTTCAATGGATGGTGAGGGTAATGACCCAAAGAAGATGAGATCTCTACGGCTTTATTCATTCCCTAGCTAGAGTAACAGACCTATCAAGAAATTTGTACTCCATTCGAATGTAATAGTTACATGCGAGGGAGTAGCCTTGTTACACCAGTATTGTAGGCCATCCTCCCAAGCCATATGCTCTGCCCCCTTTAATGGGCAGCAGCTACCACTAAAGCTGTTGCTCTAATAAGATCCTATATATGCTTTTGTATGCCTGTGCATGTCTCCCTGGCTTACATGCAGCACCTTGTCACACCAAAACAATCCCCTGATCCAGTCATTAGCCCACAACCATCCAAGGGTCAGCAGCTCAGTTAGTCATACCGCCCTCCTCCCAGTATATCACCAGATGATGGCTGTGTACTCTCATCTTTCTAACCTTGGTCCTTCCACTGCCCAAACCCCTTATCAGACTCAGATCATATGACTCTTAGTGTTTTATTCCTCTATTCCACAGGGCTGAGAGCAAAAATAATCATGATGTATATAAGGAAAGTAGCAAATGAAAATATGGAGTTATGGCAATGGAGAGTCTTGAAAAATCAGTAGGTCACAAACGTAACAACTGCCCCATCTGCCCATGAAGCTTTGACAGTGTACTGCTTGACAGATATTCCAGGAAACCTGTTATTCATCACATGGCTGCACATATTTTGTTTGTTTTTTGCCAGATGAGTGGGCAGCTACAAGATTCTTTTCAATCACAAACCAGATCTAAAGGCAGACAACATTAATAGAGATGTACAATGACCAGTTAAACAAAACAGGAAATACTTTTATCTTACAAAGTAGAATGAAGCATTAATATTAACAAAATATAATAGAATTTTTTTTAGAAAATAAATGTAATTCCTGCTATGTAAGGGACAGAGGACCAGTGTAATGTCCCAGTGGTTATTGCACAGTGACAATAATCTCAGATGGCTACTGTTCACATGTATAGCTTTTGCACAAGGCCGGTTTGCAGAGATGTGACTTCTGGCAAAGCTCTGGCTATGTAAGGGACAGAGGACCAATGCAATATCCATGCAGTCTGACCTGTGAAGGCAGATGATAACTGAGTGGATGTGGAAACATAACCGAGGGCATGATTTAGAAGTAGATTCTACTACAGTGACTTAAACACAGATGGGGGATAGCAGAGCAGCTAGCAAGTGCACCCTTTTTTTGGTATTACAGACTGATAACAGGGTAAGCAAATTAAATGACAAACCCTTTTTAACCATGACTTCGGCATAACGGTGCAAGACACAAAGAGAAAAATTATACATAGACTAAACTTTAAACCATGTCACTGAGACATGGTTTAAAGCCAGGAAGAGCACACCAACAGTGCAACATTATAATACTTTTCACACATTTAGACCAGCTATTTCACAGGTAGAGACTAAAGGTGTCTCTGTTTACATCAAAAATAAATATTCTTCAAGGTTGGTCAAACATAACCATGCACTTAAGCTGCCCCATGTTCAAATCACCATAGGAAAAATCCAATACCACTTCCTTGCAAGCTATAGGTCCCCCCCCCCCCCGATATCACCCAGGAAACCCATACTATGTATTTAAACTCATTAGAAACACCATCCATCCAAACCAATACCATATTCATGGGTGGCTTTAATTACCCCACTGTTAACTGGGAATCCTATATGACACCAAACATACAGGCACGGAGATTCATGGATTTTGTAAACACAAACTCCCTGGACCAGATAGTCAATACACCAACCAGGGGTGCAACCATACAGGATCTGGTCCTCACTAGTATGGGAGAGTGTTGCACACCCCCTACTGTAATGTCTTTCCTGGTAATGTCAGACCACAAAATGGTCTCCTTTGAAGTAAAAATAAAACCTGGACCCTCAGCTAAAGCTGGAATATTCAAGAAAAACCTCTTGCTATTAAGTGCTAACCTGGCAACATTTCAAGGCCCTGTAACCCTGAGAACACTGTTGCCTCTGCAGAACTGTTCACAGAAACCCTGTGCAAGCATGTTAATCGCTGAATAGAGGCAGTTGTACCCAGCAGGAAGACGTACAAAATGAACAAAACCACCCTGGAGGAGTTACAAAATCAATAGGCTGCATAACAGAAGGAAGAAAATCATGGCAAAAATTAAGAGGTGCAGCACCCAGCAGGTTAAAAGCACTCTCATCAAAGTAAACAAACAACTCAGAGGACAATAAAGTCTACCAAAGCCAAATTTGAGGTAAATTTAGCCTCCCATACCAAGGATCACCGCAAGGCATTCTTTTGCTATGTCCGAAACCTCAAAGGCAATACACAATTGTGTGCAGAGCTCATTGTAAATGGAGCCAGCTATACTGAGCCAGAAAATATAGCAATCCTCCTGGCTGATAAATTCAGCTCCAACTTTACCCCTCTCTCTCCCTCAACCTTCCCTCAGGAAATACCATCAAATAAAACTCCCCCTACTATCACTAGGGAGTAGGTCTTTAATGCTCTCTCTCAGACTAAGAACACTGCATCAATGAGCCCGGACAATATCCTAGGATGCCTAAATGGCATGAAACATGACCTCTTAAGGCCTCTGGCATTACTATTTAACTATAGCCTCCAAACAGGCTTTGTGCTTCATTAATGGAATCTAAGTACAATGAAGTCATTGTTCCACTGTATTCGGCATTCATCAGACCTATCATTGAGTACAGTGCCCCCTTTGGTATGTACCTAACCAGGCATATTCAACAATTGAAAGTCCACAGAAGTTCCTCATTAAAAGAATACAGGGCGCAAGTAAAATGTCCTGTGCAGACCACCTCAAGGCCCTATTCCTGTATTCGGTCTCCTACAGGCTTTTGAAAGATCTATACCTGGCATACAGATCATTGTCAGAGCTCACTCTGATGAATATCCTGCATATCCCCAAAAGAAATGGCACCAGGATTACCCATGCTAGACTTAAACCTTACCTGTGATATAAATCGGACCTGCTGGAGAGAGAGGTATGCATCCCAGAGACTACCCTGTCTATGGAACAGGCTCCCCAGCCATGTGAAGCAGAGTTCCTCCCTATCCTAATTCAAGTGCAACCTGGACAACTGGACGGAAATAGGAAATTCATCCCTGGTTTGGCACCTATGTCTCTAATGGACACAGGCAACTTGTAAATGGTTCATCTCCCAGGTCCCTGCTTGTAAAAGTTTATCTCCCAAACCCCTGCTTACACTTATCAAGGGTATCAGAACTTGCCAGAGATTTGGGATTTATGGCTAGGCTTAAAAAGGCCCTGTTGGTCAGTAGTCTAGTAAACCTATGAACCTAAAAATACAGAGAGTTTTACATAGTACAGTAAAAAGGAGAGACAAGACATTTTATTGATATTTACAATTAAAACTCCAGCAGACTAGGTAGACAAGTACAAACAGTGAGGCCCATCTTAGGGAATTGCTCTTTCTCGGGTTTTAAAATAAGGTCTAATCCTGTTTTCTTGCCTGTTAAGTGTGTTGTTAGGCTGCTTGATTTGTCATTTTTCTTGGCCCGGGGGGATAGTGTCCTATTTTAAGAGCGTGTAGATTTGACAGTTAAGTAGAAATGTGGCTCGGTCATTTACTGGTAACAGTCATACAACAGTGGTGCATTTCAGGTTCTGCAAGAACTAAAGATCTGCATATTCTGTTTGTAGTAGTCTGTATTTGCGTTTTTGAGCCAGAAGGTAAATTTACAAGAGGAAGCCCATTATCCAGTTCTAGGGAGATGCACCTTTTTAGCTAAGACATTATAAGCTGTGAGGACATGTGACATTATCTTGCTTATTTGTAGTTGGTGTCATTTCTGCTAATCGTATGGTCAGTATGTTATATGGGAAAGAGTAGTGGAAGCTAAGTTAAGAAGGGACGTGATGATTAGTGATCAGCTGTATGGTTTCATGCCAGGAAAGAGCACTACAGATGCGATGTTTGCTCTGAGAGTGTTGATGGAGAAGTACAGAGAAGGTCAGGAGAAGTTGCATTGTGTTTTTGTAGACTTAGAGAAAGCATATGACAGAGTCCCTAGACAGGAGTTGTGGTATTGTATGAGGAGGTCGGGAGTGTCAGAATAGTATGTAAGAGTGGTACGGGATATGTACGAGGGTAGTGCGACAGTGGTGAGGACTGCGGTTGGAGTGATGGATGCATTTAAGGTGAAGGTAGGATTACATCAAGGATCAGCTCTAAGCCCTTATTTGCAATGGTGATGGACAGGTTGACAGACGAGATCAGACAGGGGTCCCCATGGACTATGATGTTTGCAGATGACATTGTGATCTGTAGTGAGAGTAGGGAACAGGTGGAGGAGACCCTGGAGAGGTGGAGATATGCTGTAGAGAGAAGAGGAATGAAGGTCAGCAGGACTAAGACAGAATATATGTGTGTAAATGAGAGGGAGGATAGAGGAATGGTGAGGATGCAAGGAGTAGAGGTGGTGAAGGTGGATGAGTTTAAATACTTGGGATCAATAGTTCAGAGTAAGGGTGAGTGTGGAAGAGAGGTGAAGAAGAGAGTACAGGCAGGATGGAGTGGGTGGAGAAGAGTGTCAGGAGTGATTTGTGACAGACGAGTACCAGTAAGAGTGAAAGGAAAGGTCTACAAGAGGGTAGGGTGACCAGCTATGTTATATGGGTTGGAGACAATGGCATTGACAAAAAGGCAGGAGTTAGAGCTGGATGTGGCAGAGTTAAAGATGTTAGGATTTGCACTGGGTGTGGTGAGGGTGGACAGAATTAGGAATAAGTATATTAGAGGGTCAGCCCAGGTTGGAAGGTTTGGAGACAAAGCCAGAGAAGCAAGATTACATTTGTTTGGACATGTGTTGAGGAGGGATGCTGAGTATGTTGGGAAAAAGATGCTAAGGATGAAGCTACCAGGTAACAGGAAAAGGGGAAGGCCTAAGATAAGGTTTATGGAAGTGGTGAGAGAGGACATGCAGGTGGTTGGTGTGACAGAGCAAAATGCAGAGGACAGGAAGAAATGGAAACAGATGATCCACTGTGACGACCCCTAATGGGAACAGCCGAAAGAAGATGATGATGGTCAGTATGTTTTGCCAAAGAAAAAGTGGGTATTGGCTGATCCTTAGGTTATTCTGTTCTGTTACTCTGGGTATTAGGTTGTCATCTGTATGAGAAATAATTAAATTTGTGGATTTAAGGAGTTTTTGTGGACTGCCAAATATCATGATTTTAGACTTCAGAGGATTGTTTAGGAAATGTATTTTTATTTGTCCAGTGGCATAAATCTCTAAAGTTCAGGTGGGACAGATCAGTGGATATATCACTGATGAAGTGGGAACAGCAGCAGCGGGCCAACGACTGATCCATGTGGAACTCAAATGTTCATAGTGGCTTCAGTTCAAAGGCAGGTTCCAAGTTGTACTTAGAATGTTGGTCTGCTTTGAGGGTAACTTTGAAACCATCTGTAGGGAAAAATCAGAAGCAATATTTACTACTACAGGAAACCAAAGGTATTGGACAACAATGAACAGATATAGACTAAAATTCACAGGCACATGATGCATACCTGTACAGTGCAGTTTAATAAAGAGGCGGGTACATAAAGCACCACAGAGCTATTCAGACAGGTTCTAGACAATGACTAGCACTGCAAGTCTGAGAACGACAGCACATAATTACAGAGAGGCTTAGTGCTTATGGTAAAATCATCACAAGGGTGCCCTGCAGATGAAGTAACACTGCAGCAGGCGCATGACTAACATGACAACTTTCAAACTTAAAGGAGGTTAGCACAGCCAAGTCAATACATGTTCACACATGCAATGTTGTGCCATGCAGCTGCAGCCACATTAATCTGACACAATAGCAGAATAGCAGCCATCAGATACTCCAAAGTGCCAAGCATGTTCATTAAATAAATGAGGAGGAGATGAAATAGAAAACAAAGTAGGAAAGGTGAAAGAGCAAACAGAGGGAAACATTAAGGGTAACCCTATAGGAATGAAAGTTCAGGAACAGGGAGTCATTTTTTTAACAAGAGTACTTTTTGAATTATACAGCAAAGAGGGGTAGGTGGGGAATGCCATAAAGGGTAGCTGCATATGGTATAGAGGGAGAAGGGCAGGTAGCCGTGGAAGACAGACAAAGATTATGCAGTAAGATGGGTGTGGTAGACAAGCAAAAATCTGAGGGGACAATAAATGTAAACAGATGGCTGGAGGGTGGAAAAGTGGTGATGGGGAAGGTTGGTCAAGAAATAACATATTGATAATGACACACAAAGGAGGGAAGGAGCATACCAAGATGGGGATACCACAGAATCCTTGCATGATTGAATGCTAAGATGGGTCAGAGGGCAACAGACTCAGGCATCAATTGCCAAGGTGACTGACTATGTGCCAGATGCTGTGAAGGTGATGTGATAGGTGGGCCCTGCCAGTCTCATGGCTCTGTAAGCCTGACTAGAAGGTGAATAACCAGTTGTCAGTAAGACAGCTTCTGTAGATTAACTGATTCACAGAGTTTAAAAAAAAAAAAAAAAAAAAGAACCCTGTCTGGTGAAGTTACTCAGTAAGAACAACAGACCCTGTGGAGGATTGTCAGTGACAGTGAGGAAAATGTAACTGTTTATGTGCAACCTGGAAGACATGATGCTGAGATAGCATTGCACAGTCTATCTGTGGCTGTGGGGGAGCAGCAATGTAAAATGAAAATATTGTAAAAGAGATGCATCAAGGTATATGGGACACGAGGCAAATGTGCTGATGTATGAATGCAGTATGTAAATGGGGGAGACTATACATAGCACCAACTGGAGCTGATAAACACATGCATACAGAGAGCAGGTTGTGGTGTAGCCATAAACTTTGGCATTACCACTGTTGTGCTAATTACTTACAGATGTAATAAGTCACTATTGCTAGTTACTTTTCAGTAAAAGTAATATATTATTATTACTTATTACTTTTGTAAAAAAATATAATATATTGCTATTACTAGTTACTAACTAAAGCAAAGCTTTACTTTTACATACGTATAGTTTATCAATTATAATACTGAGATTTACTCACACAAGGAAACACGTGCATTATTAAAGTTGTATACATAATGTTACAAAGAAGATGAATAGCACTTAGTTGAAAAACTACAGCAGACTAGTCTTTATAGCTGGGCGGTACAGTGGTGCAGCAGTTAGTGTTCTCACCACACAGGAAGAGGTTCTCCGGTTTGATTCTTGATTGATTGGGTGTATTATGTGCGAAATCTGAATGTCCTCCTTGTGTTCATGTGAGTTTCCTTGGGGTGCTCTGGTTTCTTCCCATGTCCCCAAGACATGCTACAAGTAGAATGGGTGTTCTAAACTGGACCTAGGTGTGAGTGTCTGTGTGTGTGACGGAAGGTTGGGTGACAGGCTTGCAACTCGACACAAAACTCTACTGCCACTTTTTCTGCAGACTGATGATCCACCAAGGTAACCCCTAATGGGAACAGTTGAAAGGAGAAGATGACAATTAGTCTTTATAGCTAGAGAGTCACAAATAATAATTAAACAAACCATACACAACCAGCAGCACATGACCTATAAAAACCTATCACATTTTGTATATTTTCAGCAACTAAAAATTGAATCCTGAAAAGAATTTTAAATAGAAGCGAACAAAAAAATTGACAAGACAAAAGTTGGCTGATCATAGATCCACCCAAAGAGTCCTGCTTGATGCAGTGGGTTGGGGCATTGGGTGTTAAACCAAGTGGTGAGCTCTATTCTGATTGACAGCGGTATGGAGAACCAATGCCATTTATTAAACGGCAAGGTGAATCTATATTATATGAACAAAGTTTTACAACTTCGAAGACCATATGATCGACACCATATGGTCGAAGTTCTAAAACTTTGAACAGTTAAAAAAAAAAGTAACCTAATGGGTTGAAGCAGGGGGGCAAGCCCCCCTGCACCCCCACACCTCCGCTCTTTAAATATACCAGCACCGAGATCGCACTACAGTGCAGTACAGGGAAATCTTCTCTACCACATTATAGTGCAGTCTCGGAGTTGATATATTTAAAGAGCAGGGGGTGGGGGGGGCAGTCCCCCCACTTGGGGGGTTCAGGGGTGCTTGCCCCCTGCCTACAATCTTTAGTTTAGGGTTTGTTCTTTTAATTTAATTTTTTATATATTCAAAGTTTTATAACTTTGACCATATGGTGTTGATCATATGGTATTCGAAGTTATAAAACTTCGTTCATATACTATAGACCCGGCAAGGTAAGGATATGATCTGTAGCAGGCTAGAATTGTCCCAATGTTCAAAGGTGTTTTAGTGGGTGAGGCTCCCACAGTACTATGTCAGGGCCAGAGTCTGATCGTCATTAGCTTTCACCTCCTTGCAATGCTAAAAAAATGAAGTAAATTTTGCTCCAGACTAATTCTAATTACCTATTATGAATGCTACATGCTATGAGTTGTGCCAACATTATGTTGCAATTTTTTTTATCCAAATTGCCCCTTCAAAGTCGTTATTACCTCCTAACATCTGATTACCACCTATACTCTCCAGGGCCACTGAAGTTTTCCATCGCTCTTTAGGGGGGGGATATCTCTCACATTGAGAACCACAGGTTTAAGCAGAAGTAATTCACCTTTAAGTTACTAAAAAAGTAATATATTACTATTACTTCATTACTATTTTGAAAAAGTAACTATTTATATTACTAGCTACTAGAAACTGCAAAATATTACATACTGTAATGTATTACTCCCATCACTGGGCATCACAAAGAATACCATACATACCCACTAACTAACACATTTTGCCCACAGGTACATATCTACCGACATGGCCACCCAAGGGAGACATTTTCTGGAAAAGTCACTACCCAAGACAGTGAAGTGCTGCTGCAGGTCATCTACACACGATATAAACCTCTTGGACAAAGATTTTATAGAAATGTATTTATTTATTTATTTATTGTATTTGCAGTTTGTTAACTGGAAAAGTCCACTGGGCCAAGATGAGCCCTTTTTGAATGGAGGCCCGGGAAGAAAAGCTCCATAGTATGTATGTACAAAAATCAGCAAGAAGTAATAACAAGAATTAATCCAGTAATAGCTCAATGGTATGTACATACAAGAGATAATACCAAGAGTTAATGAAGTATGTTCTAGAAACAAACAAGCAGTAGTCAATACATGATATAATACAATAGAGTTACATCAGTAGTAAAGAACCCTAAATAGAAGATATACATATTATCTTATGTGTCAGGCAGAATGCATATCTGAGCTAGGCAAAGGCAGTACGGGTAGCGAGAGGCAGATTAAAATGGGTGAGAGCAGGAGCATTCCCAGGTAGTGGAGATAAAAATGGAGCAAGGGCTTAAAAGAGGAAAGATTTTTTTGTAGTACGGATGTGGGAAGGAAGTGAGTTCCATTTTTGTGCAAGGGAGAATGGCAGAAGGAGTTGACCAGCTGTACGTGATAGTTTGTGTATTTCGAGGAGGTTTTGATTATTAGATCTGAGGGTTCGGTCAGGAAGATGCATAGAAAGGACAGAGGAGAGGGAGAGACATTGAGAAGGGTTGAAAATTAGTTTATGGGCAGTGTAGAGTTGAATGTAGGATAGATAGGGAGTTCTAGCCAGTCCAGGGAGTGTAAGGAGTTACAGTGGTGGGAAGAGGATTTTGAGCTGGTAGCAAATTTGGTGATTTTATTTTAACAGAATGCTAGTTTAGTTTGTGGGTTGCTTGCAGGTTGGTAAGGAGAGGACTTCTGTATATAAGGGAGGGGAGGAGTTACAGTGGATATAAAAAGCGTACACACCCCTGTTAAAATGCCAGGTTTTATGATATAAAAAAATGAGACGACAATAAATAATTTCAAAACTTTTCCCACTTTTAATGTGACCTATAACCTCTACAATTCAATTGAAAAACAAAAAAATCTGTTAGGGGAAAAATATAAAAAATGTACAATAAGCTGGTTGCACAAGTGTGCACACCCATAAACTAATACTTTGTTGAAGCATCCTTTGATTTAATTACAACATTCAGCCTTCTTGGATACACACCTGCCATCAATTAAAGAGACTCTGATAAACCCCAAATAAAATTAAGCTGTCCTAGTAGGATTTCCTTGGCATGTACTCAGTTGCCTGCTACAGCAAAAGCCATGGTTCACAGAGAGCTTACAAAGCATCAAAGGGATCTCATTGTTAAAGGCATCAGTCAGGAGAAGGGCACAAAAACATTTCCACGGCACTGGATATACCATGGAATACAGTGAAGACAGTCATCAAAAAGTGGAGAAAATAAGGGACAACATTGACATTACAAAGAACTGGATGTCCCTCCAAAATTGATGAAAAGACAAGATGAAACCTACAGCAACACTGAAGATGATGCAGGAATTTGTGGCAAGTACTGGTTGTGTACTACATGTGACAACAATCTCCCGTATTCTCCATATGTCTGGACTGTGGAGTAGGGTTGCAAGAAGGAAGCCTTTTCTTACACAGAAAAACATCCAGGCCCGGCTAAATTTTGCAAAGCAATATATCAAGTCTCCCAAAAGCATGTGGGAAAATGTGTTATAGTCTGATGAGACCAAGGATGAGCTTTTTGGCCATAATTCCAAAAGGTATGTTTGGTGCAAAAACAACACTTCGCTTCACCAAAAGAACACCATCCCCATGGTGAAGCATGGTGGTGGCAGTATTATGCTTTGTGGTTGCTTTTCTTCAGCTGGAACTGGGGCTTTAGTCAAGGTGGAGGGAATTATGAACAGTTCCAGTCACTTTTCACCCAAAACCTTCAGGCATCTGCTACAAAACTGAAGATGAAGAGGAATTTCACCTTTCTACATGACAATGACCCCAAGCATACATCCAAATCAACAAAAGAATGGCTTTATCAGAAGAAAATTAAAGTTGTGGAATGGCCCAGCTAGAGCCCAGACCTAAATCCAATAGAAAATCTGTGGGGTGAGCTGAAGAGGGATGTGCACAAGAAATGCCCTCACAATCTGACAGATTTGGAGCATTTTTGCAAGAAAGAGTGGGCAAATATTGCCAAGTCAAGATGTGCCATGCTGATAGATTCCTACCCAAGAAGACTGAATGCTGTAATTAAATCAAAAGCTGCTTCATCAACGTATTAGTATAAAGGTGTGCACACTTATGCAACCAGCTTATTGTACGTTTCTTAATTTTTATATTTTTTTCCCCTGACAGATTAGTTTTTCTATTGAATTGTACAGGTTATAGGTCACATTAAAGGTGGGAAAAGTTTTGAAATAATTTATCGTGGTCTCATTTTTTATATCACAAAAACATGGCATTTTAACAGGGGTGTGTACACTTTTTATATCCACTGTATGTGGTAGAGAGGGTAAGTTTCAGCGGTTGTGCCAGGAAAGCATACCCAGTTTCTGGTGGGTTTTCTTAATTTTAGTTTGGAGGTGAAGGTCAAATTTTAACTGTTCATTGATGAGGACACCTAGAAGCTTAGCTTGGGAGACTATTTTGATGGGAGTTTTATTTAGGCTAACTATAGATACGATGTTTGTGTCTATTTTGGTATTTTTAGAAGGAGTAAAGGCCATGAGTTTGGTTTTGGATGCATTAAGAGCTAAGTGATTATTTTGCATCCAAATCTCTGTGCTGTTGAAGGCGGCTTGTGTTATTTGTATGAGTTTAGGAAGGGATTCTGCAGAGCAAATAATGGTTGAGTCGTCTGCGTATTGCATAAGTTTCACATTGGAGATGCATTGGTGGAAGTCGTTTATAGGTTAATAGGTTGGTAATAGGCTATCAGCCCTAGGGCCTATACAAGCCTAGCCATAACAATTCCCTGGCTATTTCTTCCCACACTATTTACTTCCCTGGACCCCTGTCTAGCAGGGCGACTGTCATGATCCCCGGGGTGAATTTCCTTTCTCCCATCCAATCAAGGTTCCTTTTGAAGAGGACCAAAGAGGCACTCTGCTTGACATGTATGGGCAATCTATTCCAGAGTCTGGGGAGTCTCTGGGTCAGGAACCTATCCCTCCAGTATGTTTTGTTTATTGTGATGACAAGGTTTAGATCCCTGGAGCGTGTGGTTCTGAGGGATTGAGATTTCTTTAAGTGTAGCATGTCCAACAGCTCTAGGTTTGACATGGCCTTGTATGTTAAGCAAAGATCGCCTCTGAGTAGACGATATGCGACAGAGTATAGCTGGAGTTTTTTAAGGCGGTCAGCGTAGGGCATCTGCTTTAGGCCTGTGATTCTTTTAGTGAGGTATTTCTGTGGCCTTTCCAGTTGTTGCAGATGTCTTGAGAGGTACATACCGAACGGGGCATTGTATTCTATAATGGGTCTAATGAGGGATGAGTACAGTGGGACAATTACCTCCTTTTTCTGGATGAAAAGCCCTTAGTGATGAGGTGTGCCACATAGAAGGATTTCCTGACTGTTGTGACGATGTGGTTATCGAAGGTGAGACCACTGTCCACCTGCATCCCTAAGTCTCTTATCAAACTTTCGGTGTTTAGTGTACTGCCACCTATATGGTAATTCACGGATACATGTTTTTTCCCAAAGGGGATAACTATACATTTTTTGGCATTGAGCTTGAGCCCATGGCTCTGGCACCAAGCATCTGTTTCTGTAAGGCCCTTTTGTAGAGTATCCACATCATTTGGGGATTCAATAATGGCACCCAGTTTGCAGTCATCTGCAAACTTTGTTATCCAGAGTCCCTTAGTGTTGGCCTGTACTTCAGAGAAGTAGATGCCAAACAAGAGCGGTCCCAGGACTGAACCCTGAGGTACTCCACTTGTCACTCGTCTGGAGCTGGATTTGGAGTCGGCTACTTTTACAGTGTGGGTTCTATCCAGGGGCGGCCCGTGCTATTGGACTGCCGGACTGCAGCCCCCTCAACTTTAAAATAAAAAAGAAAAAAGAAATAGAAAAAAAAAATTTTAAATTCGCGGACTAGTCCGGACTGCTGCTGAGACAGTCTGGAGCATGCGCAGATGTCTCAGCAGCAGTCCTGACTGGGAAACATGAACAACAGAGCTCCCAGAAGTCTATGCAGTTTTAAACTGCATAGACTGTCCTGGGAACTGGCTGGGGAAACGCGTCGGGGTCGGACTGCAACGTCAGCAGTCAGGAATTTAGGATCTCGCGACGGGCAGGGTCTGGATTGGAGTTCGCTGCAGTTTCGTCGGGGGAAGATCTCGCGATGGGCAGGATCGGATTTGCGCGGGTTTTGGATAGGGATCGGATGTGCGGTGGTGGTTTACTTTGGGTTTATGGACAGGATTTCGGATTTATGATGGTGTACTTTGGAGTTATGGACTACAGGTAAGTGTGTGGTGTACTTTGGAGTTATGGACTACAGGTAAGTGTGTGGTGTACTTTGGAGTTATGGACTACAGGTAAGTGTGTGGTGTACTTTGGAGTTATGGACTAAGTGTGTGTGTGTGTGAGTGTGTGTGTGTGTGTCTGTGTGTGTCACAATGCCCCAGGTGCAATATACTGCTGGTTAGACTCATGGTGGTGTGGAAGGGAATACCTCAGGCTTGAACCCTGTACCTTGTATGCAGGTGTTAAAGACCTGAATTCCCTACCCACCACCATTTGTAAAAAAATTGCAGATTTTTGCCTCGTATTTGATCTGATCTATTCCTCATAATATCTGTGGTTTGTAAATATTGCACTGCTTGATATTTGATGGTGCAGTGGTAGCACTGTTGCCTCACAGCTGCAGGTTCTTGGGTTTGATTCTTGGCTGGGGTGCCTTCTTTGTGGGGGGGTCTGTATCTTCTCCCTGTGTTTGTGTGGGTTTGCGTTTGTGTCCTCCCATGTTACAAAGACATGTCTGCATTATTTCTTCCTGGGCCTCTGCTGAAAATTGTTTTTTTTGTTCCAAGTCAGACTGTCCTGATTAACAAATGTTAAACAAAATTGACAGGCATTTGAATTTCAGACTTCAGGTTTCTGAATGTTTACTTCCTTACATATTTGATGGTGCAGTGGCAGTATTGTTGCCTCACAGCTATAGGTTTTCTGGTTTTATTCTGGGCTGGGGTGCCTTCTGTGTGGAGTCTGCATCTTATCCCTGTGTTTGTGTGGATTTGCTCTGGTGTCCTGCCATTTTACAAAGACATGTGTCTACAGTATATCTCCCTGGGCCTCTGCTGAAAATTGTTTTTGTTCCATCAGAAGTAAAATTGACAGGCATTTGAATTTCAGACTTCATATTCTTCCGAAAATACATAGTAAAACCACTTTTTATTCTAGCAATAAATATATAGTAACACAACCTTTTATTATAGCAATTTTTTAAGTTTATAGGATGACTATTTGAAATTTGTCCTTATTTTTGGGACTGTAATACCCTGTTATTGGCTTTGTCTGGGTTTTTTGTGCTAAGGTTGACAGCTATGGCAAGAACTGAATTCACTGAATATGTTTGAGGGCTGTATTCCCTCATTACTGGGTTTGTCCAGGTGTTTTGTGCTAAGAGGTTGACAGCTATGGTGAGAACTGAATTCATTAAATGATAGCCATTTAAGTTTCACTCTTCCTCTCTTTCACAAAGCAGCTGATTTGGCGTAGTGGTATGTTGCTCTTGACTGTTTTGCACAGGGACCTTGGCAGTAAAATGTACGGTGGTAACACAGCATTTTTCTTTCACAAAGCAGGTGATTTGGCATAGTGGTATGTTGTTCTGACTCTTTTGCACAGGGACCTTGGCAGTAAAATGTATGGTGGTAACACAGCATTTTATTCTAGCAGCTTTCCAAGATTATACAAGTAATGTTTAATGTGTCCCTGGTTTTTGCCCTTTTGACCCACCCCAATAAATTTGGCTTTTTCCAGATTTCTTGTGCTGCGAAGTTGAGTTGCAGTTGAGTATTGAGTAGATTTTACAAGGAGCTGAGAGCTGCAGGGGAAGAGAAGTTTAGTGCTGATTATGCCAAGTCAGCTCACATTGCTAACAGCACAACAGGTTGTGTACTTGCTTTTGATGCAGAAAGTTGTTGGTTCTACTCCCATAAGGGGTGAATGCTGCCGTACTGAAAGTTAAGATACTAACTATGAGCCTGTTATCAGTTTGCCATCCATTTCCTATTGCAATATTACTAGCTTATTTTTAATGTAATTTAGGAAATTTATTCCTCAGGGGCATCAGACACTTTATTTTTCGATGAAACCATGAAATATAAAGGTGATTGCTAGCAGCAACCTCTTCATTACAGATTTATTTAACGTGGAATTATTTAGATGACTTTTTTACTACTTCAGAGATTGTGCATATATACTGATAATGGTGGACTGTAGAATTGTACATATTTACTGATAATAGTGGACTGTAGAAGTTTGAGTAGACTTTTATGATGGAAATGTTCTGAATTGGGCAGTTTTGTTTCATTGTTTACTGGAAAAATGTTCAAAGCAATAGGAAGGTGTATCAAAGAGCACATGTATGTTTCATATGCAAGGGGCCTATGATTTGAAAACAGCCCAGAATTAATTTTTATCTGTCACGGGTAAAATGTATTTTCTTTGAATGTGGGTTTTAATGTTGTTTCAATGAATGTGAGTTTCAAGGGCAGAGAAGTTTTAATGCCAAGTTTGTTTAGCAGATGTCTTAGTGTTTGTGCTGTAACATGCAAAATAAAACTTTCAAATGAAGTTCAAATCATTATAGAATTAAATCAGTATGCACATTAGTGTTTATGGTAAATGGAGTGAAATAGCAAAGTAATGGATCATTGGAATGGCTGCAGGGGGAGGCTCCATTCGACCATGGTTTTGTGAGGGGGGAGGGCGGCAAACTTAGGCAGCCCCAGCTGAACTATACCTCCCGACTGTCCAAATTTTCAAAGAATGAATAGATTTTTTGCTTCTTATTTTTGGTTTGTTCCTCATAAAATTTGTGGTTTTCTGGCAAATCATTTAGGAATTAAGTCATTAAATAATGACACACTAGTTTCAGACTTCATAACCTTCAGAAAAATGCATGCTAAAGTAAGACCTGTTCTATCAACTGTCCCAGTTTATCCAAGAGCAATTTTTAGTACTGTTTATATGTTCCCCCAATATATTTGGCCTTGTCCAGATTTATTGCATTAACAGGTTGAGAGGTACATGCAAATAAATTGCTTTATAGAATTAGGTATAGCCAAACCTCTCAACTGTCCCTGATTTTGGCTCAAAATGTTGCTCTTCCCCTAATGATCCCTCCGCAAAATAGCAATTTTGGAAGAAAACATGGAGGGTTTATAATTAAGAAATAAATGTAATAATCAGATTACTTTTATTTCAGAAATGCATGTAGATTATTTTATTTTGTCAGCTGCTCAAGTTAGCAGTACTAATATTAAAGTGTCCCTTCTTTGACAGGTTCCCAGCTGTATTGTGTTGCTATTTTATATTTTTACATCACATTTTTGGTCCATTTTTCATAAAATTGTGTTTTTTTGGCAAATTAGTGACAAATAATTAAAGACTGAAGTTAGAAAATAATGACAGACATTTGAGTTTCAGATTTCATACCATTCAGAAAATTCATACTAATGCAAGACCTCTATTAGCTTTCTAAGTTTATAAGAGCAATATTTTAAAAATGGTCCTTATTTTTGGGCCTTTGTCCCATTTCTTTGTATGGCTTTGTCCAGATTTCTTGCTCTGAGGTTGGGAGGCAAGACAAATGTGTCAGGGCCATCACAAGTCAGCCAGAGACATTTCAAACTGTGACATACTTGTTGCACCCCACTCCCCCATGTAGTGACTCTGGATGTGTCGACGCAATGCAAGGAGTAGTTATGTAGTGTAAAGGTGCAGAGAATCCCACCCATCCAAGGTAGACACAAGTACTAGAGTGGCTTTTCATCTGTCCTTGATTTTTACAGAATGGTCTGGTTTCTGTCATATTTTTTGTACTGTTGATTTATGCTTATTACTCAAAGTGCCTGTTGCTCTGTGTTTAAGTAGCAATACTTTAATGACCATCAGGTAAGCTTGGCTGAGATTGCAAGATGCAAGTAAGCTTTAATAAGCATACTGTTAAAGAATTGCCAACATTGAAAGCCTTTCTGTTGCCATGTAGAGAATACTTAACTAGATAATGTATAAGCCTTAGGTATTGAAATGCATATGCCAGTATTTGTAATAAAGGACAGAATTACATTATTTTAAGAGTCTCATTACACTAGGAGACTTCCAGTCATCTCTGCAGGCTTTACCTGTAAACCGAATGCCAATCACGTGGTTCATAACCTGTACAGTAATCCTTTTAAGCAATGTATCTTGAGCTTATTTCTTGTTTGCTTTTCATTTTTTACTTTGATCATGTTTTCCCCATGAAACAAGTAGATGTCAGGCAGCAGGTCTTTTTTTGGATAAGGAACATTTTTACAAGTGGGGGCATCAGAGATTTCTACTTTCAGCATGTTACTTGTTACTTTAATAAAGCTGAATATAAATTATAATTAGAACTGCAGTGCAAGAAGCGGTTTGAGTTGAGTGCTGCTTGTTTTTCTTATACTTGATTTTGACTGGCATTCCATTAATGTATTTAAAAAAAAGTAAGTTATTTTTTCACGCCTCAACTTTTTTTGTTTCCATCTAGATATTAAGCTGTCATGCAGCCAAGCATTGAAATATTTTTATTCTTCTACACTTCATTTTGTCTTGATTGGACTCTCATAATGACGGTTTGGCACCCAGGGCAGTATATTTAGTTTTTGTGGTTTTCTACTACAGATGTGTGTGTGTGTGGTAGGGAATACCTCAGGCTTGAACCTTGTACCTTGTATGCAGGTGTTAAACACACCTGAATTCCCTACCCACCACCATTTGTAAAAAAAAAATTGCAGATTTTTGCCTCATATTTGATCTGATCTGTTCCTCATAATATCTGTGGTTTGTAAATGTTGCAATTCTTGATATTTGATGGTGCAGAGGTAGCATTGTTGCCTCACAGCTGCAGGTTCTCAGGTTTGATTCTTGGCTGGGGTGTGCCTTCTTTGTGGGGTCTGTATCTTCTCCCTGTGTTTGTGTGGGTTTGCTTTTGTGTCCTCCCATGTTACAAAGACATGTCTGCATTATTTCTTCCTGGGCCTCTGCTGAAATTTTTTTTGTTCCAAGTCAGACTGTCCTGATTAACAAATGTTAAATAAAATTGGCAGGCATTTGAATTTCAGACTTCATGTTTCTGAATGTTTAATTCCTTGCATATTTGATGGTGCAGTGGTAGTATTGTTGCCTCACAGCTATAGGTTTTCTGATTTGATTCTTGGCTGGGGGGCCTTCTGTGTGGAGTCTGCATCTCCTCCCTGTGTTTGTGTGGATTTGCTCTGGTGCCCTGTCATTTCACAAAGACGTGTCAGCAGTATTCTCCCTGGGTCTCTGCTGAAAATTGTTTTTGTTCTGTCAGCAGTAAAATTGACAGGCATTTGAATTTCAGACTTCATGTTCTTCAGAAAATACATAGTAACACAACCGTAACACAACCTTTTATTCTAGCAATTTTCTAAGTTTATAAGATGAATATTTGAAATTTGTCCCTATTTTTGGGACTGTATTCCCCCATTATTGGCTTCGTCCAGGTTTTTTGTGCTAAGGTTGACAGCTATGGCAAGAACTGAATTCACTGAATATGTTTGAGGGCTGTATTCCCTCATTACTGGGTTTGTCCAGGTGTTTTGTACTAAGAGGTTGACAGCTATGGTGAGAACTGAATTCACTAAATGATAGCCATTTAAGTTTCAGTCTTCCTCTCTTTTACAAAGCAGCTGATTTGGCGTAGTGGTATGTTGCTCTGACTGTTTTGCACAGGGACCTTGGCAGTAAAATGTATGGTGGTAACACAGCATTTTATTCTAGCAACTTTCCAAGATTATACAAGCAATGTTTAATGTGTCCCTGGTGTTTGGGCTTTTGACCCCCCCCCCCCAATACATTTTGGCTTTTTCCAGTTTTCTTGTCCTGCGAAGTTGAGATGCAGTTGAGTATTGAGTAGATTTTACAAGGAGCTGAAAGCTGCAGGGGAACAGAAGTTTAGTGTTGCTTAGGTGAAGTTGGTTTGCCTTGTTAATAGCACAACAGGTTGTGTACTTGCTTTTGATGCAGAAGGCTGTGGGTTCTACTCCCACAAGGGGTGGATGCTGCCGTACTGAGAATGTTCTCCTTGGTGAAGATACTAACTATAAGTCTGTTATCAGTTTGCCATCCATTTCCTCTTGCAATATTACTAGCTTATCATTTTTTAATGTAATATAGGCAATTTATTCCTGAGGGGCAACAGACACTTTATTTTTCGATGAAACCATGAAATATAAAGGTGTTTGCTAGCAGAAACCTCTTCATTAGTTACATATTTCTTTAATGTGGAATTATTTAGATGACTTTTACTTCTTCAGAGATTGTGCATATTTACTGATAATGGACTGTAGAATTGTGCATATTTACTGATAATGGACTGCAGAATTGTGCATATTTACTGATAATGGCAGACTGTAGAATTGTGCATATTTACTGATAATGGTGGACTGTAGAATTGTGCATATTTACTAATAATGGTGGACTGTGGAAGTCTGAGTAGACTTTTATGATAAATGTTCTGACCTGGGCAGTTTTGCCATTATGGGTGCATGCGTTTTGTTTCATTGCTTACTGGAAAAATGTTCAAAACAAATTTAAAACGCCCTCTAACAACTGTACTGTATTGTACAAGGAATATAATTTAGTACAATGAGGAAGGTGTATCAAAGAGCACATGTATGTTTCATATGCAAGGGGCCTATGATTTGAAAACAGCCCAAAATTAATCTTTATCTGCCACTGGCAAAATGTATTTTCTTTGAATGTGGGTTTCAATGCTGTTTCAATGAATGTGAGTTTCAAGGGCAGAGAAGTTTTAATGCTATGTTTTCATTGTGAGACTGCATTGCTTTGTTTAGCAGATGACTTAGTGTTTGTGCTGTAAAATACAAAATAAAACTTTCAAATGAAGTCCAACTCATCATAGGAGTAAAGCAGTATGCACATTAGTGTTTATGGTAAATGGAGTGAAATAGCCAAGTAATGGTTCATTGGAATGGCTGCAGAGGCTCCATTCAACCATGATTTTGTTAGGGGGAAGGGCAGCAAACTCAGACAGGCCCAGCTGAACTATACCTCCCAACTGTCCAGATTTTCAAAGAATGAATAGATTTTTGCTTCTTATTTTTGGTTTGTTCTTCATAAAATTTGTAGTTTTCTGGCAAATCATTTAGGAATTAAGTCACTAAATAATGATACACTGAGTTTCAGACTTCATAACTTTCAGAAAAATGCATGCTAAAGTAAGAACTGTTATTCTATCAACTGTCTCAATTTATACAAGAGCAATTTTTAGTACTGTTTATATGTTCCCCCAATATATTTGGCCTTGTTCAGATTTACTGCATTAACAGGTTGAGAGGTACATGCAAATAAATTGCTTTATAGAATTAGGCATAGCCAACCTCTCAACTGTCCCCGATTTTGGCTCAAAATGTTGCTCTTCCCCCGAATAATCCCTCCGCAAAATAGCAATTTTGGAAGAAAACATGGAGGGTTTACAATTAAGAAATAACTGTAATAATCAAAGTTATAGATTACTTGAAATGCATGTAGATTCTTTTATTTTGTCAGCTGCTCAAGTTAGCAGTACTAATATTAAAGTGTCCCTTCTTTGACAGGTTCCCAGCTGTATTGTGTGGCTATTTTATATTTTTGCATCACATTTTTGGTCCATTTTTCATAAAATTGTGTTTTTTGGCAAATTAGTGACAAATCACTAAAGACTGAAGTTAGAAAATAATGACAGACATTTGAGTTTCAGATTTTATACCCTTCATAAAATTCATACCAATGCAAGACCTATTCTGTTATCTTTCTAAGTTTATTAGAGCAATATTTAAAAATTGTCCTTATTTTTGGGCCTTTGTCCCACTTCTGTGTATGGCTTTGTCTGTATTTCTTGCTCTGAGGTTGAGAGGTATGACAAATGTGTCAGGGCCATCACAGTCAGCCAGTGACATTTCAAATTGTGACATACTTGTTGCAACCCACTCCCCCATGTAGTGACTCTGGATGTGTCCAAGCAAGGCAAGGAGTAGTTATGCAGTGTAAATGTGCAGAGAATCCCACCCATCCAAGGTAGACCCAAGTACTAGAGTGGCTTTTCATCTGTCCTTGATTTTGCAGAACTGTCTGGTTTCTGTCATATTTTTGTACTGTTTTATGCTTATTACTCAGATTTATGCTTATTACTCAGAAAGTGCCTGTTGCTCTGTGTTTAAGTAGCAATGCTTTAATGACCATAAGGTAAGCTTGTCTGAGATCGTAAGATGCAAGTAAGCATACTGTTCAAGAATTGCCAACATTGAAAGCCTTTCTGTTGTTGCCATGCAGAGAATACTTGACTAGATAATGTATAAGCCTTGGGTATTAAAGGACAGGATTCCATTATTTTAAAAAGCTCATTACACTTGTTGGAGACTTCCAGTCATCTCTACAGACTTTACCCGTAAACTAAACAGAATGCCAATCATGTGTGGTCCATAACCTGTACAGTAATCCTTTAAGCAATGTATCTTGAGCTTGTTCTTTGTTTGCTTTTCATTTTTTACTTTGATCATGTTTTCCCCATGAAACAAGTAGATAGTTGTCAGGCAGCAGGTCTTTTTTGGATAAGAAACATTTTTACAAGTGGGGGCATCAGAGAGATTTCTACTTTCAGCATGTTACTTGGTGCTTTAATAAAGCTGAATATACATTATAATTAGAACTGCAGTGCAAGGAGAAGTGGTTTGAGTTGAGTGCTTCTGGTTTTTCTTATACTTAATTTTGACTGGCATTCCAGTAATGTATTTAAAAAGTAATTTATTTTTTCATGCCTCACAACCTTTTGTTTCCATCTAGATATTAAGCTGTCACGCAGCCAATGCATTGAAATATTTTTATTCTTCTACACTTATTTTTGTATTGATTGGACTCTCATAATGATGGTTTGCCACCCAGGGCAGCGTATTTAATTAAAGTTAGTTTTTGTTGTTTAGCTCCTCCCCTTTCTAGTTGACCACACCCCTTCCCCTTGACCCCACCCATTCAGCTGACTCCTGCAGCCCCCCCCTTTGATTTGAAGTCACCAGCTGCCACTGGTTCTATCAGTAAGCCAGTTAGCAACCCATTGGGTGACGTAGGGATTAATGCCCAGCTTAGTAAGTTTATCTATGATTCCATAGTGGGGGATGGTGTCAAAGGCCTTGGCAAGTCTAGATAGGCTGTGTGGACCACCTTACCCTTGTCCATGGCTATGGTGACTGATTCGAAGAAGTCAATCAAGTTCAGGAGACAAGATCAGCCCTTCACGAACCCAAACTGGGTGGGGTCCAGTGTTTGAAGGTTGCCAATGTCTTTGTTTATAAGTTCCATGATAATACGCTCCATGGCCTTGCAAATAAGGCTTGTCAGACTGATGGGATGGTAGTTTCCGGGATCCAAGGTGGATCCCCCCTTGTGGAGTGGGATGAAGATACTGAATAAAAGTGGGCCCAGTATAGTTTCTTGGGGGATGCCAATCTGAGTGTTAAGGTAGGGGGAGGTGGAATTATTCCATTTGGTGGCCTGCTGTCTATCAGAGAGATAACTGGAAAACCAATTAGAGAGAAGGGAGAGAGATTAAAATGGGATAGCTTAGAATGAAGTAGGCTGTGGGATATTGTATCAAAGGCCTTAGAAAAGTCTAAGAGAAGAGCAGATGCAATATTACCAGAATCACGGGGTAGTTGAGTTTTCAAGAAAGGATAGAAGGGCTGTGGTGGTACTATGTCCAGTTCTAAATCCATGTTGTGTAAGGGTAACTAAGTGGTTGTCTAAGATGTAGTGTTAAAGTTGAAGGTGAATAAATTTTTCAAGAGATTATGAGATAGGAGAGAGAATGGCAATGGGACAGAAGTTGGGGATGTCAGTGTTGTTGCCTCCTTTATGTAAGGGGATGATAAAGACTTTTTCCAGAGGAGGGGTGCATAGGATTCTTGGATTGAATGTTTGATTAGTATACAAATGGGGATTGTGATGCCATCTGCAGCTAGTTTAAGGAAATTGGTAGGAAAGTTGTCGGGGCACTGAAACAAGGTTTTAGTTTTTGGAGGAGTTTTTTTATAGTGGAGACTGGGATGGGTTTAAAGGAGAAGAGAGAGGGGTGGAAAGTAAGTGTGGTAGAGGGAGGGGAGTTGTGGCCAATAGGAGTGGACAGAGTGGTGGAGTTCTGAGGGAAAGATGTGGTGAGTTTGGCAATTGGGTCTTTGAAGGAGTAGTTTAATTTGGTGGCTATGATATGGTCTCTGGAGCTAAGGTCAGGGCAGGGGTTGTCTTTTCAGCCAAGACTGAGGAGGGTAGTGCTAGTATTCCAAAACATTTTGGGACTGGATTTGTGGTTGTTTTGAAGCTTGGAGTAGAAGGATTTGGGTCAGAAGTTTGGTTTTCAGTGAGGGTGTTGGGTGTTTTGTATTTTTGGTAGAGTTTCCATGATTTGTTGCAAGTATGCATGAAGGCTAATGTTTATTTGGAAAGCCATGGGGTGGTAATGGATTTTGTTCTTTTAGTTCTGGGAGAAGCAAAGCTGTTTAGTAGGTTAATAAAAGCATTGTTAAAGTAAGTAGCAGCGTTGTCAAGAGGAAACGTTTTCAGATGGTTCCAGTTCATCAGTTTTAAGCTATCACAAAAGGATTGTGGGTTCAAGTTTTTGAGGTTGTGGGTTAGGATATAGTTGTGCTGTAAGTGTATGGAGGAAGGGGTGCAACAAATGAAGGCAAGCATGTGATCACTGAGGGAATCGGGCAAAGTGCTGCTGTCTGAGATATTATCTGATATATAATCATTATCATAATTAGATTTGGCAGAAACTGGTACAGGAAGTGAGATCTGTGGATTGCCATAATAGGTCTTTACAACAGATTTGACTAAGGGTTACTGATATACTCTGTGGAAAAGAAAAGACATGGCACATTGTGATAGACAGGCCCACCACAGCTGCTTATAAATCAGTACTGAAGTATGCCACAGAGGCTAAGGAGTTTTGGTCTCGCTCACCAGATGGTGGTGAGGTAGCCCCTCATAACTCTGGGTGATTTGGATGTGGGGGGTTGGGCTGTCACCTACACGTGTCAGCTGCGATGCACTGGGTTAATGATGTCCATTACATTATTGCATAGCACAGTCAGCTTCATGTTTCAAGGGTGGGAATGTCTGTTCTTTCAGGCACCTGTGATCTGCAACTGCAGCAACCTACCTAAGATATGTCTGTCATTAAAACTTTAATGTGTAGTAATGCGAGTGTCACAAGGGACTACACAGACATATGTTAGAAGGCAGAAAAATGGTGTAATTTATGTGCCTGCTTTCACAAGCAACAGTGGTGAAAGGTCCATCCATCATAAAAGGTCAACAAAAGGCAGATGTCAGAAACAAACGATGGCAGGCAGCTAGCTACATTGTTCAATGACACAGTGTCAGTGCCTGCAATACTACATCAGGAGGACATCACCAACATCCAGCATTACAGAGGCCCCTGTAGAGGTGCAGGCCAAAAACACAACATGACATAAATCTTCTACCTGACAGTAACAAATGAGTTCTGCCTCTCTCTCCAATGCACATAGCATCTGACATATGCACCATCTGAGAGACACACGTGGTGGTTTTGGTGATATCATGACTCCAGGACAGTCATTATTTAGCTACAATACTTCATATTAACATGCAGATGTGTAGGTCAGTGTCCTAGGCTTAATAGTCTGATACCACAACATTGTGGAGATGGTGAGTGTGCTCTGTGCCATACAAAATGATGTACACTAACTTCACAATGATATGGAATACAAGCACAGGGAGTACACAGCGTTAATGAGGTTGCTAACAGAAAATGTTGCCTGCACAGGTACACCCATGAGTGATATTGTAACCACCCACTAGTTTGCATCATAAGCCATGACCTCTATTACTGTGGGAGAGTGCAGCTGTGGGTCAGCTGGCAACAAATCACCCCATGTCACAGTACACAGATGATGGAGGTGATGGCTTGACTATTGACTGAGGCACACAACCTACCACACAAGTAATAGGCATTGTCTAGGTTGTAAGTAACTGTAGTCCATTGGATATAAACCTGGGATGCCTTATCAAGCTGGATACACATTCCCATAGTTCTTCTCCTTCCTCACTGCCTATGGGCAGACAGCCATCTACCCACCCTGTCATGGGCAATTACTAGTTCATGCACAACAATGCTCATCAGGATCAACATACAGAGAGTATACTTCAGCAAGATGGGTACTCTCTCATTTCAGTAGTTCGACATATTCTCTTCCAGAGAAAGCATTAGTCCCTGAAGATACAGGCCAACTCAGTGGATGCCAGCAACATTCATGTAGTGGCAGCTTGACCCCATTAAGGAAGGATGTGCTCCCTGACTCCCAATAGTCTTCCAGAGAATGTAGCTACAATGTCCACCTCTCCCATGACTCTGACCATCTCATAGCACTGCAGATCCCTTGTCACTTTGTCCCCACAATCTGTGTAAGTAATGATTACTCTTTGCCTATACCCAAACTTGTGTGGGTATGAAGATATCCAAGGTAATGTGAAGCCAGTCCAAACACTGTTCAGCGTAGGCTGGGTGTACTAATGAATGCATCATTTTATAGGTGTATACTAGACTAAAGATGACTTGGGCCCTTTAAGCCTAGATGTGCAACCAAAATATGACCCAAACATTTGATTTATATAGGAATGATTTACCGATTGCCTCAGTCCATCAGATACTTAGGCACCAGACCAGGGGTGAATTTTTAATAACCCATCCATTGGACCAAGTTGTGGTTAAATAGAGTTAGGGAGAAACTCTGCTTCACACTGATTGTTTGCCTGTTCCAGAGAATGGGAATTTTATGAGAAACATATGTTTCTCCAACATGTCCTATTTATGTTGCAAGCAAAATTTAAGTCTTATGATCTAGTAGTTCTGATTCTGTTTTTTTTTTGCAGATGTGTAAAAGATTCATCAAAACAGAGTCCAAGGATGTCTGTATGATACTGACTAAAGAGACAGGGCTTTGAGGTGCTCACCATAGGACATTGTGTTTACTCCCTATATTCTTTTTGTAAGGAAAGTTTGTGGAAGTTACAGTTTCTGCATTTGTCTGGTCAGATACATACCGGGAGGACACTATATTATATGATAGGTCTGATGAGGACTGAGTACAGTAGTACAATGGCTGTCTGGACCTAGTTGCCAGGACCTTAATTATAAAAACAACACAGAAAGATTTTCTTGCTACTTTGGACACTCGGTCGTAGGCTAGGTTACTATCTACACGAGTTCCTAGGTACCCGATTAGTAAATCTGTGGTGGCAGTGGTCAGAAAAGCCTTCTACTTGGTTCATCTCTTAAGTAAAGGGATTGTATCCAGAAAAGAGGAGGTTATTACCTCCCTGAACTCCTCCCTCATTAGACCAATAATTGAGTATAATGCCCAGTTTGGTATGTACCTCTCCAAACACCTGCACCAACTGGAAAGGCCACATAAATACCTCACATAGAGAATCCATGGCCTCCAACACCTGTCTTATGTGAACAGGCTCAAATCACTATCACTTTATTTGGTATCATACAGATTGCTCAGAGGTGATCTGTGTCTCGCCTACAAGGCAATATCAGACCCTGCCCTACTACAGATGCTCCATATCCGTAAGTCTAACTCCTCACGCATTACCCACTTAATAGGCCTAAATCTAATATGCAATATAAACAAAATCTGCTGGTTTGTCTCCCAGAGGCTGTCCTGTCTCTGAAATAGACTACCCATACATTTCAGAGTACCTTGCTAACCCCCCTTCAAGTGCAACATTGATGAGTGAATGGGAATCCACAAATTAGTCCCCCAGGGTTCCACCTTTGTCCCTCATTGGGATGACAGTTGCTGACTGAGGTTTCTTTTATGGGTATAAACATTTGGCTAGGCTTGTAAGGGTCATTAGCTTAGTAACCTCCTATGATCCTAACTCACATTTTAGTGGTGTTTTATTGATGGCATAGTTAACCAGGGTGGCATTATAGCACCCAAAAGGTGCTATAATGCATTTTTTGGTTTTGAGTTTTAAGCCACGGCTTTGGCACCAAGTGTTTGTCTGTTTTAGACCTTCTGAAGGGTGTTCTCATCTTGGGGGGAATTCAGTCACTGTTCCCAGTTTAGAATCATCTGCAAAATTGGTCAGCTAGTGACCTTTGACATTGGCTTTAACCTCCAAGAAGTAGATGCCAAAGAGGGGGGAGCCTAGTACAGATACCTGAGGGACTCCACTGGTGACCAGCTTCTTTGTAAAGGCAGCCTCACTGATCTTAACCTCTTAGGTTTTATCCATGAGACAGCTACCTATCCAGCATGTTATAACGGGATTTATGTCTAGTTATGTAAGTTTATTGACAGAGCCTAAATTACTGTCTCATATGTTTTATCCAAATCTAGTTAGGCAGTGTTCACCATTTTCCCCTCATCCATTGTCTTAGTGACCTTTTCAAATAAGTCTTCCAGATTTAGTAAGCATGACCTTCCTTTGACAAAACCAAACTGCAATGGATACAGTGTCGAGGTCTCCTATGCCCTTGGTGATAATTTCTATGATAATTCTTTCCATGGCTTTGCATATAAGAGGTTTCCAGGTTATCAAGAAGGTCTTTTCTTATGAAGGGGGACGAATGTCACAGGCCTCCATTCTTGTGGCACAAAACTTATTTTAAGACCATTAAAGCATGACTACAAGGGTCCTGATAAGTCATATTTTAGACTGTTCAGGAGGCAACCAGGAATATTATTAGGGCCCATTGAGCCTGTGTTCCTGGCTTTAGTGAATGCAGCCAGTACGTGATCCCTAATTATAGTTGGACTGATTATGTTTGAAGGTATTTCTTGTGGAATGGTTATGGGTGAGAGAGGGAGGGATAAAGTTGGAAATGAATTTGTCTGCAGGTTTACTATATTGCCAGGCTTGGTGAATGTGGTGCCATTAACCACCAGTTCAGAACATTGCTATATGCTGCCCTTCAGGTTTCTGGCATAGCTGAAGATGGCCTTATGGTTATCTTTCACCTGGGTGGCTATCTTAACTTCAAAGTTGGCTTTGTTTGACCTAATTAGCCATCTTAGTTGCCCATTTAGTTTGATTAGAAAGTTTTTAGCTTTATGGAAATTACCTTTCCCGAATTTTGCAATATTTTCCCTTTTGTTGTATATCCTGTTTAATTTGGGATGCTACCAGGGTTGTTTCAGGGACTAGTTCTTGGCTTATTTATGGCAGGTACAGCAGACTCTATGCAGCCATTGATATGGTTGTACACGGTTTTGAGAGCAATTCAGTGTAGGTTGCTGTGTTCCTGAGGTTTGGAGGTGCGCTGAATTTTGACAAACCATCACTTAATAAAAGGTAGTTTGCCTTGGAATAGTTCCTAACTTTTATTGGTTTTACTGGGGTTATGGACTTAATTTTGATTGTAAAGGAGACAGTTTTATGGCTGAACCTTACCAGGAGATCAAGATATTGGGGTGTAGCATTCTCCCATACCTGTAAGTACAATGTCTAATATGTTGGAGCCTCTAGTGGGTGTACTCACTATTTAGTCAAGGGAGTTTATATTTACAAAGTCCTGGAATCTCTGTGCCTGTAGATCTCAGACTGTGCATGATTCCCTGTTTATAGGGGGGTAATTAAAGTCTCTGATGAGTGGGGTGCGCATCTTTAGTTAAGTGTCTCCAAGAGGTCCAAGTATGCATTGTGAGCTTTTTGGTCATGGAGGGTGACCTATAGTTGAGAAAAAAATGGCACGGGATTTTGTTTACGGAGATCTGCATGTGGAGAAGCTCCAACAAGTCACCCTGTTTGACCAACCTAAAGTTAAGTTTGTTATTGATGCATATCAATACACCACCATCTTTACCCTTGTCTGTGCAGCCATTGGTCAAAGACATTGAAGGCAATGAAACCTTGCAATGCTGGGGTACTCTCTATTCTGTGTTTTCTGTGTGATGCCCCACAGTTCTGGATTGGACACCATTGCCAATGCTGCAAAGTAATGAACCCACCTCGGCACTGGCTAATGTACTGCTCCTGCCTCTTTCTCTCCGGAATCACCACTATGATAGTCTTTTGCTGGTTTGACTACTATGGGAGATCCTACCAAGATGCACATCTGATGCTACATCCTTTTGTGCTATTCCGTACTGTACAGCATGGCGTGCACAGTAAAAACCTTGCTGTCGACGTCTGGACTGTATTGCAGTGCCCCTTCAGTTGCACCTAGGAAATTAAAACATCCCTTCAATAGACAGAACACATAGCTCCACTATATTTTGATTTTCCCCATGTATGTTGCTTTATAGACATTTCCCACATGATCTGGGGGTTGAGGATAAGGGTCACTAGCCAGCGCTCTAGGGTATATCTGACATCATCTGCAATAAAAATTATATGTGGTCTGGTACAAGCTTGCATGGCATTTGTGTATGGACCTGTTCATCTACCTTGTGTGCACATCTACCAACCATATGACCAAGTGAGGACTTCCCTTTTGGGAACTTTTAGTATGGTTCCGATGTGCCAACTGTAAATCATAGGAAATGACAACACAGTGCATGGGCACATTATAAATAAACCCCTGGTCATTACAGACCATCTGGGTAATTCAGAGAATGGAAGTCTTTCCTGTTGTCATACTATAGTCCATCAGGACAAGATGGGATCTTGATGGCAATGTGTAATCAGTGAATGGCTCCCAGAGCCTCGGGTGGGTCATGGCATAAAATGCTGACTTTTACTTATTCATTCATACATTTGTTCAACCATTCATTGTTTGTTGACCAGGTTAGTCCCACTAGGATAGCGCCCTCTTTGCAGGGGAAACTTGAGGTGGTATTTATACTACTAGAGAAAATTTGGCCAGGGCATCCAAGAACTTCCCCTACTGTTTTGGAAGAGAGAAAGTGAAATACTGTCTCGAGCTATTAGGTGGTGCCGAAAGGCTGTTCCTGCAGTCCTGAGATTCCCATGATGGCAGAGTGTGTAGCAGAGCTGGTGAGAGCTAGAGAGGATCAAGAAAAAAACTTACTGAAGGAAGAAAAATGACAAGAATTAACTGTTACAGAGCTGGAAAATGAATAACTAGAGACAGAAGTGCTGATAAACTTGATGATCCAAGCAGAGGCAAAGAAAGGAGGAGAAGCTACGTGGAGTGACATGGTAGAGTGTGTTACGGGAAAAAGAAACTGAGAAATTAAAAACAGTAACAACTGCTGTTGAAGGAAAAACAATATAGGTATTCACGGCTGGCAGAGCAGCCTGTTCTTACGCTGCAACTTTTTTTTATTTGCTTATTTTTTTTACTGGGGTAGTGCACTGATCACTATAGACCATTTGCTGAAGAGATTCACAAAAAAAAAGAAAACAGAATAAATTCACACAGCGTAATCACAGAAGGTAGATAATCCCATAAACAACTGGTACAAGAAATAAGTTACTATGCAGATATATCCAGGAAGGGAAGAATGGAAGGAGGAAGTGAGAGGAGACAAACAGTTGCAGCTTCTCATCAGCCACAGAGAAGAATAAAAAATAAAGATGGAAGTCTGAAAACATATGACATTATGGACAGTATTATTATGCCACTAGGATTTAACATGAAAGGCATGAGCATTAATTCTTTTGGAAGGTGTCAGTTTTTGTAAAATGACATTTGAAAGCTTACTGGAACAATTTATGACACAGACTAAAAAAAGAAATGCAGTAGAATCATGGAAAGACTATTTTAGTTGCAGTACCAAGTTCAGAAAAATAAAATAAATGTGCAATTTAGGATTCCAGATATGGATGTGTGAGAATTAAAACTGTTTTTCTTTCACTATATAGTAAAGTACATGAAATAAAGAAAGTAAGTGGTGATACATTTCTGATAAGACTCAAGCCTGCAAAAACTATAATCACTGTTGGTGACTCCCTGCTGGTTTGGAAAGTAATCTCTTTTTTTTTTTTTTTGCAAGTTGCTTAAATTGACAGAGCTGCTTTCTGTTTTACCTGCTCCATTTTGTTTTCCGTTTTGAGAAATCTGCTTGGCCTGGTATTTCTGTTCTATGTGGCAGATAAATACTTCAATTACCCCGGCTGCACATTTCACATACTTTTTTCTACTGGTTAATTTGTTTCTTGAATGATAATTACATACACGGAATATATCTGTGACCTTGTCATTGGGATAAGTTCAAAGACCTGCAAAAACTACAAGCACTGTTAGTGACTCCCTTGCTTTTTATAGTTGGTGATTTTTAAGCTAGCCTGCCTTACTGTAAATTGAGCTTTATAAGCTCCTCCCTTGCTGCACTGCTGCTGCTATCATGTTTTATTTATTCACTTTTCCTTGTGCTTATTTTGGGAAAAAAGTGCATTTTTGCCTCTCACTGACTGTTCTACTGATTCACTTGCTTTGAATTCATTATCTAGCTAGCTGGCAGATAAAATAGTGTATTTTTACACTCTAGCAAGTTCTTTCCTGTGTTGCTACATCAAGAGGATGGATGATTTTCCATCTAATGGCACTCTGTGGTAGCCTGGTCTATACAAGTTGGGGAAACACACCAGATTCCTGCATGCAGTTGTTTTATTGGCCAGAGAGCTTATTAATCAGTTTACCTTGTTTTTAGCGCCTATATAAATTCTGTACAACTGAGTGGGCCTGGCTCTTGGTTCATTTCTACAAAGTGAAGTACTTTTATGGATTAATCAAACTTTTATAAGCTGTTTAAGCTATACTGCTGTTATCTTGAATTATTTATAGCCTTTCCTTAAGTTTAAGTCTGTTTGTGGTAGTACTGCACTCCATCAGTTTTACTGTGCAAAAGGAGAACTGGGATTATTCATCTACAGGCAGTAAGTGTTTGCCTGGTCTACTTGACTTGGGAAGCACACAAAAGGGCTTAAGTGTAGCTGATTTATTGGTCAGAGGGCTCAGCATTTCCAGTGCTGGCATAAATTTGCCACATTTGCACATAGCTGTTTGCTATGCCAGTGACCTACACAGATGCAAACATCAAGAAACATTGCTTATTTTCACTATTGCGTGGCAATTTACTGTGCAATTTATTATTTTTTTTTGCACGTCTTTAAAGTTGCATTTTCACACTGATGTAAGATCTGCTGCTCTGCACTGAAACACATTGTATCTAGTGTTTCTTAATACTTGGGCTCCACACCAGTCATTTTACATTAAGAGGGTCAAAGTGTTGCGGCCAGAGAGGGCTGATTTCACCTGTCTTTACTTGGAATTGCAGGTAAAAAGCTTACTCTGTACTTAAATGATTGGTCTTAGGGCACAGATAGTTTAAAACTTGCTTTTTTCTGATCATATATATAAGCCTCACACATGCTTGAGTCTTGGCTCGATTATCCAGAGCTGTCCTGTCTTGGAGATGTCACCAGAGACTTTGAAATATTTTGCTAATAACTGAAGCCATCCTTTGCAAGACAAATCAAGTTGTCATTTTGTAATTGTACTGCTTATTTTTATTATACTGTCAAAGTTTACAGTGCAATTTATTGCTTTTTTGCACTTCAAGTTTAAAGTTTAATTTTCAAGCTGCTGTTCTGCACTGAAATACATTGTATTTAGTGTTTCTTAGTTTGTATTGGTCATCTACTTGTGGTTCCTTAACGCTTGGGCTCCAAACCAGCCATTTTACATTAACACTGTCAAAGTTTGCATTCTTTGTGGCAGGATAGGGCTGATTTCACCTATATTAGCTGGGAACTGCATGTGAAAAACTTAGTGTCTGCTCACGTGATTGGCCTTAGGGCATAGTTAGTGTAAAACTTGCTTTTTTTATACTATGTAAGGTTAGAGTTTGTGATAAGATTGTTTTCATGCAACAGTGGTTACTGGTGCCTTGTATGTATGCAATCACTAGAAGTTGAAATGTCCCTATGAAAACCACCTCAGAGCTTTCTCTCTATCCTGCAGTATTCACAGGGCTACTAGTTTCAACTTTTATGCATTTAGTTAATACTGTCTAGGTCCACCTTACCTTACAGCATGGACTATCACAGCTCAGACAACATCTGGTTTGGGCACTGGGAAACTTCACTGGATAGGTTAGCTGCAGATTACAAGCAAACAACCTTCCCTCATCTTGTTACAAACACCCTCCGATCCTATCCCTTGCAAGTACACATTAGGACCTGCAACTATGGACGGCCACTTTCCTGCTATCTCTGGATCCAGCTTGGTGGACAAGGACAGTCTAAGGCAATGTAGCAATCATCTTATGGACACTGACAACCACTTAATTCTCTAACAAATACAGTATGTGAGAAATGCAGTTACACATTGACACTTGGAGGCTAGACTCTCACATACAGACACAAAATGCAACAAACAGGTTGTCAGTGACGGTCACACACAACTCACCACACCCACAAAGGATCATACATATAGATCCACATATCCGGAAATTCTAACATGTAAATTACCCAAACCTCAAAGGCCTCCGAGGTGCAGTCCTCAGAAACTCCACATGCACACAAGCAACACAATTTCCATTACAACACAAAGCCACGTCTCATTGTCTCTCAACTACCAACCACATAAGGCGAAAAACTCCACAACTCAATAATCTAGTCATAGGAGACTCCATTCTGAGAAATACTGATGTCCCTCTTACCAGGCTGTATAAGAAGGTTACAGTCAGTTGCTTGTCAGAGGCCAGGATCCACCAGATGATGCAAGCACTCAAGTCACTTGCTCCCCAAGTACCAGTATGTCTCAATCATAGTCCATGTGGGTGTGAATGACTGAGACATACCTCCTTGGGTTATATGGAGAAAGACAGGCCTGAGCTCTCAGAATGTGTGTCACAGACAGGACTGAGCAGCATTCTACAGTCTCTAAGGATGATGTCACAATGACGGCATAAAATGATTGACTTTAACAACTGGCTTAGCTACTGGTGTCATTCCAAAGGGGTCCAATACTTGTCAGACTGGAAGGACGTGGTTGATAGGTTAGTCTGCTTTGCCAGAGAGGGTCTTCACCGGTCACCTCTAGGCTTTTGGATAATGGCCAAAACGTTACCCTATAATGCCTTTTTTAGGAACTGCTAAAGAGACAAACCTTCCAACATAACAAAAGCTATTGAGGACAAGCTAAAGGTGTTGCTGCTCAGTGCTAGGAGCCACAGCAAGAAACTGCACTCCCTGGAAGATCTCCTCACTCCGGAGAATGATGACATCTGTGCAGTTACTGAAACATGGTTCAAAGCCATGGAAAGAACTCCAGTAGTACATGGCTATAATCCCTTTCATACATTCTGACCACCAATGAACATGAGGGAGCAAAAGGTGGGCATGTAGCTATCTACTTAAAGGATAAGCACACCTCAAAGGCTGGTCAAACAGTGTGACATGCTTCAGCTATTCATGTCCAACTAACCATGGCAAAAAATCCATTACCATATTCTTGCTAGCTACACATCATTCACAATGAATCAGGAAAACCCATGCATCATACCTGAAGTGACTAGAACTACTCACCGTCCAGACCAATACAATACTCATGGATAATTTTAATTACTCCACCATTAAGTGGGAGGCATACACGACCAGTAGCATGCAAGCCCAAAGATTTCATAGGATCATAGGAAGTTACTAGTCTATTGGCCCTGAGGTCCTTATAAGCCTAGCCAAGAGTTTAACTCAGACAAGTTTGCACTCGATGCCCCTGTTTAACAGGGGTGCAGGTGGAATCCCAGGGATGTATTTTCTGTTTCCTATCCAGTTATCCAGGTTGTGTTGAAAAACAGGAAAAGAGGTACTCTGCTTGATGTGGAGATGGAGTCTATTCCACAGATGGAGGAGTCTCTGAGACACAAATCTGTCCTGCCAACAAGTCCTATTGATGTCATAGACCAGGTTGAGGCTGCACATGCCGGTTATTCGAGTGGAACTTGACTTGCAGATATGCAGCAGTCCCATCAAGGCGGGGCCCGAGTTTGCCTTGTATGCCAGACAGAGGTCACCTCTGAGGAGTCTGTATGAAACTGAGCAGAGGGACAGGGCTTTTAGCCTATCTGTGTATAGTAGATTTTTGCGGCCCTGGATTCTCCTGGTGAGGAACCTTTGGGGTCTCTCCAAGTACTGCATGTGCTTTGAGAGGTACATGCTGAACAGGGCTCTGTACTCAAAAATGGGCCTTATAAGGGAAGAATACAAGGATATTATGACCTCCTTGTCCTTGACTTTGTAATTTCAAATGCCCTAGAGCAACTAGTTTGCACTAGTTTCCCACTAGTGGATCAACTCTCAAATATAGGAGTGTGCTGCACAAGCAAACCCAGGTCAAACTGCAAAAACAAGCCACCCTGGTGGACCCCTGGCATTAATAGGTTTTACAAAAAAAAAAAAGAAAATCCTGCTGAGAAGTAAGAGGGAATGTGCATAACACAGCAAAAAGTCCATCATTAGTCTAAACAGGCAAATCATGGAACTAGTCAAGTCTCTGAAAGCAGACTGAGGTAAAAATATCCTCCAAAACTAAAGATAACCATAAGGAATTTTTCAGTTGTGTACACAAGCTTAAGGGCAACACCCAACAATGTATGGAATTGATTGTAGATGGCATAATCTATATTTAGACAGAATATGTAGCAAATCTGCTGGATGACAAATTCAGCTCATGTTTCACCTCCTCATCGCCCCCAATTCTCCCCAAAGAAATACCCACCACCACCAATAATCACCAAAGAACAGGTTGCCACTGTGCTTTCTAAATCTAAAAAAAAAATCAGGTTGCCTCAGTTTAAATCAGGACTTATCAGGCCCATTAGGATCTCTGTTTAACCACGGCTTCAGGACTAGCTTAATCCAGATAGATGACAGCAACAGTCATCACGTTACTTAAAGGAGGACCATCTACTGACCCAGAAAATTACAGACTCACATTTGATTAGTCCTTTATGTAATGCCATGGAAAGAATAATCATGGACCTGGTAAATAATAACACAGGAAACCTCCAAACACTGGAGTCAACCCAATTCGGCTTTGTCAAGGGCAAATTATACCTACTGAAGCTGGTGGATTTCTTTGGGAAAGTCACCAAGGCCATGGATGATTGTAAAACAAGCATATACCACCAAAATAAACATGGCCAAGGCATTTCACACAATTCTGCACTCAGGCATTGTAAATGAACTTAGAAAATTGGGCATAAATCCCTAGACCCAGGATAGATATCCAATTGGCTCATGGACAGGACACGTGGTTAAAGTGGGTTAATCCAGATCCAGCAAAAGGCCAGTTATTAGTGGTGTGTCACACAGCTTGGTGCTGAGACCACTCCTGTTCAGAATATACTTCTCTGAAGTCAAGACTAATGTGGAAAGCCTCTGGATGTCAAAGATTCCGATAACTACAAGCTGGGGGCAATCATTGAATCTCCCAATGATGTAATTATATTTCAGGAGGGTCTAGATCAGGCAAATGATTGGTAACAGAACTTTGGACCAAAAGTAAATATGAAAAAATACATTATCATACCACTTAGGAAGTCAAATACCCCTGCAAATTACAACATCAATAGCAAGCCCCTAAGACTAGACTCAGCGGTGAGAGATGTAGATACACAGATAGACAGTAGCCAGAACTTTGACCACCATGAGTCCACAGTGTTAAAGACATCCTTCTATGTGGCACAACTTGTAAGTAAAGTTATGGCATCCAGATCCAATGATATTATAGTCCCACTGTAGTCAGCCCTCATTATCCCAATAATAGAGTACAAAGCACCATTTGGCATGTACTTGTCTAGGAATTTACACTATCTGATGAGACCTCAGAGGTTCATCACAAAAAAAATACAGGGTGTAATCAACATGTTCTATGTGGACAGACTAAAAGCCCTATCCCATTATTCTGTCTCCTACCAACTATTAAGGGTTGACCTATGCCTGACCTACAATGCACTCACAAATCCAGCTCTGATAAATCTGTTACACATCCACAAGTCAAATAGTATGAGGGTCACCTGATCTAGGGATCTAAACTTACTCAGCAACTCAAATAAAACATGCTGGAGAGAGAGTTGTGTGTCTCAGAGACTGAACCTTGTTTGGAACAGGCTTCCTAGTCACATTATGTAGAGCCCTTCCATAGCACTCTTCAAATACAATTTGGACAATGGATGGGGAATCGCAAATTCACACCTGGGCTAGCGCCTATGTCCCTTATGGACAGGGGGAATCTGTATACAAGGCATAGACACAAATCCATGCAATCTTCTTGCTCCCTAGGGGCCATATATTTGGTAAAATCAGGTTATTGTGGCTACACTTGAAAAGGGCTTTTAAGCAGTTAGCCTAGTAATCACGTATGTACATATAAGAAATGAATAGACTGGGGACTGGGAAGTGTAGGTAATGGTGGATGTTAAGGAAGGGAAGATTCAACATATTTCAAATACAATAATTGTGAATTGTAAGGGAGGATTTGTTAGGTATTAGGGTCAACCCAAAGCATGTTATTTTTGTGGGGATGAAAATCATTTAGTATAAGACCGTAACAAATAAAGATGTGGCCATTGTGGGGAGAGGGGACATAAATCAAAAAAATGTAAGCTTTTTTGTAGAAAATGTAAAGAACTTGGACACTTCTGGTTTGGCTGTCCAATATTAGAAAACGAGAGAGCAGATGAAGAGCAAAGCTCAGAGGGAAGAGAAACAGCAGAGAATACTATTTTATAAGATGTAGAAATAAAAAGCATTATAGGGGAGGGATTTACTGAAGAATTTTTAAAAAAAACAAAGTACTAAGAGAAGAAATAGTTCAAAGTGATGTTATTATATAAGAAAAGAACAAATTTGCAATTTTAGAAAGTAAAGAGGAAGAAGGAGAAATTGTGACAGGAGAAGAACAAGGATAGGAAAATATCAATTGGTGGGAGACAGGAAGGGGAAAAGAAAAATAAAGTCTATAAGTAAAATATACAAAAAATGATATAAGAATTTTAACATTAAACATGAATCGCATTAGAAATAAGAGGTTTGGTGGTGGTGGAATGTTGTAAAAATGGATGATTTTTTGCTGCCTAGATACGAGGTGTAACAAAGAAAAAGAAAGAAAAAAGAATACAGACTATATGGGGGGGCAAATTGGTCAGTTGATTGGTACAAAGTGACACATTCTGGAATATTAATTCTTTTAAAAATGTAGAAATAAGAATTTTAGATGTAACCATAGTAGTAATAGGAAGGGTAATTATTAGTGATATGAGAATAAGGCAATAATGCTTAAGATTAGAGAAAATAGTCACTTGAACAAATGAAACAATGTGTGATAGTAAATATGCCAAAAGCATTGTTAGGAGATTCTAAGTGTAACATGAGGAAAGAAGGGGAAAATAATAGGATGTTAAGGGATTTAATAAAATGGGGAGATTTAAAAGTTGGAAAAAACAAAGACAGCAAAATAATAAAAGGAGGAAAGGGGATATAGAGATAAAGTGCAAACATTAAAGAGGAGGAAGAAATGATAAAGAAATATTATGGAAATGTCACATGACAATGAGAACATTTTATTAAAAAACTGGACACAGTGCGAGTAGTATATAAGCAGAAGCCTAAATATATTTAGAAGTGGAAAGAAATAAGATGAAATATAAAGACATTTTTACAGAATTATGAGAAATAAATAGAAAAGGAAGAGACAAAAGGAAATAGAAAAACAAAAGTAGGAATAAAATAGAGAAAAGTAAAAATGATGTTACATAAACAAATATGTTTCTGAAATGAAAACGAGGTTTCCCTTATTTAGGAAAAGACACAAACATGAGAAAAGGAAGGAAGATGTTATCTTAGATGCCAAAGGAAATATAAAATACAAAGAAGAAGATATTATAGAAGTGGTAGAAAGTTTTGTAGAAAAAAAGGAAATGGATGGGCAAGAAGAATGGAAAGTGAAAAAATATATTAAAAAGTAATGATTTAAAAAAATTGGTATAACAAAAGAAGAAACAGAAAAGGTGATAAAAGAAGGTAAGAATGACTCAGTGGTAGGATTGGATGGTATAAGTTAGGAGTATTATAAGGAAATGAATAAAGATGAAAGAGAAGTTTAAAAAAAAAATATATATATATATATATATATATATATATATATATATATATATTTTTTTTTTTTAACTCATTCACTCCAATGGAGATCAGGAAGTTAGTACAATAACTTGCAAAAGGCAGAGCCTAAGGCCTAGACTTTTAACAGAATCAAATTATGTCCTCACATTTCAAACAAATGTTCATATCTCTGGAAACATAGGGGTTATGAAAGAGGTATAAATGGTAAACCTTTCAGCACAAAGCATTTTTTCAGTGGTAGTATTCTTTAGGTTCTAGGTTTGAAACTGAATTATATAAGTCACAGTAAGCACAGTAACTATTATGTTTGTAATATTTTGTAAACAACTTATAATAGTAACCACTCAAGTTACATACATACTGTCACAGCAGCATTTTATTAATCTAGCTGAGAGCTTTCATATGAGGCTATGGAGTTCTGTCTGTGTTACTTGGTTGCTGAGATATTTAAGAAAATGTGAAAATTATATCTATATAAATTAATATAATAAAAACAGTTAATGTCTCCTTTAACTGAACTAGACAGAGGTCAAACATTAATCCAATTGACTTTGCCATCATGTAAGCTTTAAGATGAAATATTTTTAAAACCTTGTACATAGCATGGTTTGGAATTATTAATGCAAATATAAACTAGCAATATTTGATGCCTAGAGGCATCAGAAGGAGTTACCTGCAGATGCACCTGGAGGCATCATTCGGATGTACTGAATGCATGAAGAATGGTATAATAGAAGAAGACATATGTAATGGACTGATAAAATTTATATAAAAAAGATGAAACAAAAGTTATAAAAAATTGGAGGCCCATAACACCAGGGAATACTGACTATAAAACATTTATGGAAATATTACAAAAAGATGGAGAAAGTATTGGCTGAGGTAGTGGGAGAAGGGTTTAATGGTATAAAAGTAAAAGAGGTGAAAGAAATATTAATTATAGTGAAAGTAGTAGTAAAATGGTATTGAAAGAAAATAATGATTTTAGATGCATATGGCATAGGAAAAAAATATTAATGTAATAAACAAATGTTATGAAAATTCATGGCTGCAGGTTACTATAAATGGATGGATGGGAAAAAATAAGTATTAAGAAAGCAGTAAAACAGGGATGCCCAATGATTATGAGCTTATATGTATCAATAATGAATGCAGCAGAACTGTCATCCATGCATGAAATGAAGGAGGCAAGATGTGAGATGGAAAGAAATGTTAAATTACCAATATGTATGGCATATGCCGATGATTTAGTTCCAATAAAAAGGGATGGATAAGTGAGGGATATAGGGATCAAAAGAAAGGAAGTAAGGATCTTTGGAGTGACACTTGGACAGTGTGAAAGTGCAATAAGTCAATGGAGAGACTTACAGGAACAAATACAACTGTTAGCTTCCCATAAATCATATATGCTGAATACCAGAGTATTAGAAAAACAGCATATTTATGTGGAATGCATATGTTTACCACTCAAATGGAAAACATTTTATTACAGATTATTTTTATCTTCATTTGGAGCTCAAGGCTGAATCTGGTGAGAAGAGGGATAAGTTATAATAAAAAAGAAGTTGGTTGTTTGAATTAAAAAAAATCCAGAAGTGCCTATAACATCTATGTGTTTATTTGGAGGAATGAGAAAAGTAAAAACAAAAAAATATATGATGTGGAGGATAAGACGCTATATGAAAAAAAATTAAAAATGCATGGAAAGAGAAACAGGGAAAAGAAAAAAGGACAGGATGGAATAAAAAGAATATGACAAAAAATTAAATTATGGAAGCTAAAAGTGAAGTCAATGGGAAAATAATGGTATAATATGATTTTAGAAAAAGAATGGTGTCCTCATAGAAGGAATTAAAATAATATGAAAAAAGACGGAAGAAAAAGGTTTTAAAAAAATATAAAGCAGAGGATTTTTGAGCAGAATTGTATTAGACAAGTTACTGGTGAAAGGGAATATTAAATACAGAGTGATGGAGACAAGAAAATAAGATGACTACAAAAAACAAAAAAAATGTATTTTTGGATTGCAAAAATAATAAAGAATTTTGGAAAAGTTTAAAATAAAATATAGATGGGAAGGGTTTAAATGTATAAACATGAATATATATTATATGGAAAGGATAGGGCAGCACAGTGCTGCAGAGGATAGTGTTGGCACCTCAGCATGATACTCCCCGGTTCAATTTTCAGCTGGAGTGCCTTCTGTGTGGAGACTGCATAACCTCCTTGTGTTTGCATGGGTTTCTTCCTAGTGCTCCAGTTTCCTCCCACATTCCAAAGACATGTAGTAGGTGGATTGGACACCCTAAACTGTGTGAGTGTGTATGCAAGTGTGTGGCTTGAAAGAACTACCACAGTTTTAAAGATCAATGCTACTTTTGTCTTCTTGGACTACAATATCTGGTTTTCTTGCGTCTATTTTTTGAATTGTTCGTAATGAATGACCCCATGTGATATAAACTTCATCATTCTCAGTATTGCTTTGTGGCTCATGTTTCCAATGCTTCTCAGCTATTTCAACATTACTTGCACAATCCTCAATGCAAAAGTCTTGCCACATTATGCCTTTCAGTATACAGGCCCTCTGCCATTAGTGTATCACACCCAGCAACAAGATGTACAAATGTCTCCAGTTCTGTTTTACAAAACCTACATGTGTCTGTTTCTCCCATGTGTTCTATGGCTTAGTAAACCAGAGTGTATGTAGTCCACTGTCCTAGGCTGCCAATACTACCCTTTCAACTTTTGGTTTAAATTCACCTCTCCTTAGCCATTCCTGAGTGAGGTTATTCCAGGAGTTTTCTGTACTTGCAGCTATATTTATGCCTTTTCCACACTTCTTGCCTTGTCATCTGATACATCTCCTTATATACTTTTTTTGTTTTTTTGGCACATTCAGCTGCTACCTGATTTTTATCTACTCCTAGTTTGGTTTCCATTCCCACTTTGACACCCATATGCTTCTACTAAACTGAGCAAGGAGGTCATCTTAGACTTGTTCTCTTCATGTTACAAAGCTTTCACTGTGTTTGGATATGATGATGTCAGCAGATATGAATGCATTCCTGTGGTTACAGATCTATACATGTTATTTTCAAGGAGGAGGCCAATATCTCCTTCAAAACAAAGAATATATAATATTGGTATACACTGATTTTATACTCTTTTATAAGCATGAACCATTTTTCTCATTTTCCTGTCCAAATGATTCAATAACTTTTGAGGCCAATCAATCATCACAAAACTGTAAGTTAGAACAGGAAGAACAAATTGGTTTATAGCTTAGACTTTGTTCCTAGATATCAAGGCTGTTTCCAGTAATTAATTTTAGTCTTCTAAATATTCCTTACTGAGCTTTGTTTGCATTTTTTCATGTTTTATTGTTAATCCTTCATCAATTCCAAAATATTTATATCTCACCTCACAGCAAGAGGTTCTCCGGTTCGATTCTCGGCTGGAGCGCCTTCTGTGTGAAGTTTGCATGTCCTCCCTGTGGTTGAGTGATGTTTAGAGAAATGCAGGTAGGTGCATGCATGAATGGATGTGCCTTCTTTGAATGTTGGGCATCGGGCTTCCACCTCAGCACTGTAAAAATCCACTGCCAATCATTAGCAGACCTAAGTTCCGCTGTGGCGACCCCTAACCGGGAAAAGCCGAAAGACGATTCAATTCTTCCTGCTCAAATTCCTTTATATCATATTCATGTCCCATACTAATATTTTACTTGTGCTGCAGCTTTCCTGCTTTACATATTACTTTTGCACATTTATCAAGACCAAATAACTTTCTTATATCCAAGAAAGTTTTGACCACTTCCAGTTGTGTTTTTAGCTCCTCATCTGATAAACTATACAGGTTTGAATCACCCACAAAAAGAAGATAAGTCTTTACACTTTGTTTTCTGGGAGCCAGATTGTAACCGTGACCTAATCTGTGAAGTAGACAGCTTAATGCCTTAAGGGCAAGACAAAAGGGCACTGGTGACAAAGAGTCACCCAGGAATATCCACATTTTAATTTGTTTCCCTGGGATAATAATTTGTCCTTTATCATGGTTTAATTGCAAAGTGGTTTGCCACTGTTTCATGGTCACCATAACGTAAATTGATCAGTGTAGAGTGTTATCTTGTATATCTGTAAGCATTCTTTTATCCATGAATATGGGATGCTGCCAAATGCTTTTTTGCAATCTATCCATATCATACTTAGAGTCTTCCCCTTTTTCACAGTTCGCCATTAGGACTTTAACAAGAAATAATCCTTTGTTCCATATGATTTTCTTTTGTTACTCTTTTATTCTATTGCCATGACTGAGTTTTCTTTCAAATGACTATAAACTCTTGTCGGTATCAATTCCAGTGTATAGTTCATACATCAACAGAAGGCAAGTTATTGGTCTATAGTTTTTAGGACAGCTTGCAGACTCATTCCTTAGGAGGAGTATCATTTTTCCTGTTGTTAACCAGGTTGGTGTTCTTGATAAAGCACATATAATTAGTTCTTACTCAAGGCTAAATCTTTGTGCAAAGATGTTAATACTTTTAGCCAAAAGTTTGGTACAGCATTTGGGCCTAAAGTTTTCTAATTAGGAGCTCTTCTTAATTTTGTTTCAATTTCTCTGGTTGTTACTTCATCCCATTTCATATCCTGTACATTTGAACTTCTTGTGGTTTCTTTTACTCCTTCTGTCCATTTAGCATCTTTGTTACATTCCACCAGATCTTCATAGATATTTCACCAAAATGTGTCTGTCTTCATTTTGGTGGTATTTCTATTCCTTTTGCTTTGTTTTACAATTCTTTATAAAACCTTTTGGGTCATCAATGAATTGCCTGGTTTGTCCTTTCCCTTTACGTTTATCAGTATATCTCCTAAATTTTTCTGCCTGTGTTGATATCTTTATTGTCGGCAATAGTGTAAGACAGATCCTTGTCTGTTCTAATACTGCCCAGTGCTTTTTTATCTTTCTAAGTATTTTTACTGATCTGTTCCTTCTTCTATACTCTAACAGTGACACGTTTTGTCTTAATTACGTTACAGTTCTCTCTAGTTATACTTCCATGATGGCATTTCATTTCTTCCCTTCCATTCCCTTACTGCCCTATATTTTTGTGGTAAGACTGTTATTAATTTACCTGCACAGTAATATATCCCGTTTGCTTCTGTTATGCCACAGATTCCTGTTAACAGTCTTGATTACTGTGCTCATATGTATTATCAGACTTCTAACATTTTGGGTCTTATTGACTTTCAGTAGTCAGTCTCTTTCATTGCTCTTAATATGTCTATCCATCTCTATTAAATCAAGCAACTCTATTCTTAGATCATTTTCTTCTAAACTGATGGCACATTCTCATTTCCTGCAGGCATTCTGCAGAAAGTTCCAGATCATCCTCCTGTGATATATTCTCTTCAGCTACATCCTGTGTCATCGGTTGCTCTTTTATATGAGAACTCAAAGGCCTATCACTCCACAGCACTGACTGCAACTGGTTCCAGCTCCTTCCCTTGCTTTGCAACTCCAAATGAACTTTTGCACTGGTTTCCTTCTGACCGTGCCAGTGTGTCTTCATGTGGCAACTGATCAGATGATTCCTATTTCACCTGTTTTTAGTTAATTTGGGGATTCACTATTCATGCTCTGATGCTACCAGAACTGGATTTTCTACACTATATTTTTCATTTCACAGCTAATCCATAACTTCAGTTTCTAATTTGTTAACTTCTCCATTACTATTCCTCTTCTCTACTTCTCCCCTTGTTTTCTATTGTGAATTCTTCTTTATCTGGATGCCTTTTGCATGCATTTCTCTTCAAATATCTTTGGTGCCACTTTTTTGTACTGATTAGTTGTGCTTTCTCCTTTGCATAAATATTGCACCATATTAAATTTCTGTTTCTTTCTCATGCCCGTATTTCCTTTTCAGATATCTGAAGCTCCACCTGCTTCTCCTCATTTTAGGGATTCATTGTTCCATCATGCTGTGGCATGACCTGTCTTTGACTTCTGCACTAAATCCTTCACTTTGAAGGTATTGTATTACTTCAGCTGATATTTGTTTGACTTGTACTTTACTAATCTTCTGTTATCGCTTAACCCTTTGTAATCTTTTTTTTTTTTTTGTATTGTCAAGTTTTCCATATCTAGGTGCCCTTACCTGTATTTCTCTTCAAGCATCTTTGGAGCTGCTTTTTTTTGCATTATTAGTTTATCTTTCTCATTTGCATTAAATATTATATCATATCAAATCTCTCTCTCTTTCCCATGTCCAAGTTTCTTTTTTATACCTTTCAAAAATCTATAGGTTTTGTCGCTTATTCTTGCACTTCCTCAGTTGCTTCTTTTTCCAAACATTCCAAGGTTTTTTGGACTATGTAATACTTTTCAAGAATCTGTTGCATTAATGAACACAAATTTGCATTTGAAGCTTTTGACAGTTTTTCCTTCTGCAAGTATTTTTTTTTCCTTTAATTTCTCTCAATCATTTTGAATATCTTCTATCCAAAAAATTTCGGCTTCTTGCATAACAGTAGCAATACACAATTCTTCTTACCCTCAATAATCCACTCTGTCATCTTTATGATTCTTTTTTGGCCTGCCAGTTTTTGTGTTTCTTATGGACTACTATTTCCTTCTATAACAGGGTGGCCATCCTCCCGCTGACCCTGGCCTAATGCCATTGTAGGATTATTTCTGTGTCTTGAGGATTTTACACTGCCATTTTACCAGTCCTGGCACCAGTACATCAACTAGGATTGGGCACACTTTCTATTCTGGGACTTGTGCACTCAGCTTTTTTATTTTTAACCTAGTACTGTCCATAATATATACTATATAAACTACAGTCTACATATCAGTGTTGATTTGGTGAGATTTTGTAAAAACAGGGTCCATCTCATGAAGGTACTCACTGAGACTTGTGGATGAATTTGAAACCAGCAATACTACTCTCCTTTGCTTGCTTATTTTATCATCTTTCTATCAAAAACCTTCTAGGCCCTATGTCTAGGGAGGCTGTAGCTCCAGCACATAGTGTAATCTGCACAAACAGTGACAATGCATTTTTATGTCTACCAGCACAACATAGTTTTCATCAAGCTTCTTAAAGCCATGCAACAAGCACCGTTATGAAAATGTGAATGAAAATATGAAAATATAAACAAGGGGGACATGACTGACATCTTTATTGCAGAGCTCATATTAACAATATTAGAGCCATTTTATTACTCACACCTTGCACTTTCTTGTTCTGCCTATTATTAATTGGTGAGTCATGAAGTTAAGGAAGTTCCTCCAGTCCCCAAAATGTTAGGACTCTAGAAGGAGCGATGGATGCTAAACTGAAGCAAACAAAAATAAAACACAACAAGGCAAGAATGTGTTAAGATGGTGGGATAGCAGCCAGCCGGGAACATTCAAGTACCACTAATTAGAGACAGGATTATCTCATATTGGTGATGAGTATAATCCAGTATCCTTTGTGAGTCCATTAAGCAAATAAAACAAGCAATGTTGTCATTCTTTCTATGATTGTACTCTCAATGTACACAAATTCTGCACCTAGTTATTTAAGTGTGGAGAAGACCTAAGCAAACACTACACTGAAAGATGATAATTTTTTTGTGCTATAAGTTACATGCTCTGTTCAAACATGGTTACAGGGAAAAACTGTTCTGGCTGATTACTAAAGAAAAAGTGAATGTTCACGAGTGAACCAAAAAGAAAATCTACCAAAATTAGAAGCAAGTAGACAAAGATAATGCTAAAAAAATTAAAAAGCTTTCCTAGAAACAATTGCTCGAGCATATAAATAGCTACAGTATCATATCAAACAACATCAGAAATGCTTTAAACCTCTAACCATTCTACATGCTGTGATTAACTCTATCTTATGTAACATGGAACAAAGGCCTCATTTACTGCTGGTGTGTTTGCAGATACGACTAAAGCTTCTGAAACAGATAACCTTCTCCTCATCAAGCTTGACAAACTCAGCTTTGGTCAAAACACTATAAAATGGTTCCAAAGCTATCTGAAGGAAAGAACTTTTCAGGTGCATTCAAATAATCTTGTGCCCACAGTTGGCACATTTAAGACAAGGGTCCCCCTCAAAGTTTAGTGCTGAGCCCCTTTCTCTTTTGGAAGGCCACTAATGAATAAGGAGATGAGCTTCCCTCTTTGAACACTGTATTCTATGCAGCTGACATTCTTCTACTTCAAGCTAATAAATGTCCGCATAATTTACAGACCCAACTACAACAGTCTTCCATCAAACTCTGCCACTGGGCCTTAGCTAATAATCTAAAACTGCAAAAATAAATAAATTAATTAATTACTTAATTAAACCATAAAATGCTACTCTCTTCACCTCACAAACACCCTCATGTACCCACAATTACAATATTAGATTACTCAAACAATTTCATACCCACAGTCACAGAAAATACTTACCTTTGACTGTTCTCTTACCCTCTCTACCCACACAAATAACACTGTACACAAAATCTTCTCCCAAATTGGGTCTATATTAGATCTTCAAATGCTTAAGTTGTCGAACGCCATATCTTCAACACCTAAAAGTCAAAGTCTAATGAACTTGACAGGCCAATTATGCAAATTTTTCCCTGGGGAAAATTTGCTTGGCCATCATCAGGGATTTGCCCTTTTTCCCAATATAGAGTGATCTCGGAGTTGGTATGTTTAGTTAGTGGGGGTGTTGGGAGTACTTGATTAGGGGTTTTTTTTTTTTTTTTTTGGCCACGTGAATTTTTTCCCTGGGGAAAAAAAATTACATAATTGGGCTGTCGCGTTTATTAGACTTCGACGTTTAGGTGTCGATGTTTCAGCATTCGACAACCTAAGCATTCGAAGATCTAATACTGACCCTCCCAAATCAAGCTATGTTACAGAATTTCTCAACTCCTTTCACCTATCGCTAGAATGGACATGGATAAAAATGTTCTCGAAAAACTGAAATATGATCTCCCTCCCTCACCCTGACCTTTTATTCTTCTCGTGATACTAAGCAACTTCAGACCACTGTAAATAAAATCTGCAGGTCTGCCCTCCATACCAACACCTGCACTCTACACTGCCTTTTCCAAAGGAGGAAAATTGCCTCCCAATAACTAAAAGCTCCACCTACTTACTTAGTTCACTAATATTAAAATTATGAATGATGGATTACTGTCCCCTTTAAAAACACTCCTCCCCATCACCTCCTGTAACTGATCTAGAAAGCTGACATTGTCCAATGTGCATTGTATGTTTTCTCTGTCATCCATCAATTCTACGTGCAAACTGCATCTTGGATATATATAACTGTATGCAAACTACTTTCACTATATATTTGTATATAATCTTGACTTCATTTTTGTGTATGTATACTACATTGAACACTGTATGTTAATTTATACTGTCTTTTTGCCCTTCTGGGCCTGGGTCATTACTGAAAAGGGTGTTCTGACCAGTCTATCTACCAGTTATCCAACAGAAAATAAAACAGCTAAATAAAAATAAGAAAGAAACAATGAAAATGAAACATTATTTTATATGGTGGCAAAGCTCCCTGCATGGCCACACCTTCTACTAATTATATACACTACATCTGAGATTTTACAATAGTGAGAAAAGGTCAAATTCCCAGTCTCCAATGTACCAAAGTCTCAGACATACAGCAGCTGTTATTGAGGTAATTCAGTTTCTTAAACTGGTAAAGCTTAAAAAGAAGCTTCCCTAGTTTGAACAATCATTATTATGTCCTGGCTATGTTTTTGTTATGAGCACAAGTCTACTACTTCATGGATAAAAGAAAAGAGCAATGGCTGCCATACAAAGCCCGAGTAAAAAAAAAAAAATAAAAAAATTAAAAAAAAAAAAAAAACACGTTACAACCATACAAGTAGTTATTCCACAGATAGCTGTTATGATTGGCTCATTTAGTTACTGCAATCACTGTGTTTTTCTTTACTACATACCTAATTACTAGCTCACAGAAATCTCAGATGCTTTAAGGTGAAATGCTCAAATAATAGCACGTGACTAAAACATGCATTCACTGAAGCATAACAGAGCACTGTAAAACAAGTTTTGTCCCTGTCCTATGTTACAGTGATTATGGAAATGGTTACATTACGTTTGTTGGTAGCGGCCTTCAGTCAATTGATTTAAATCCTAAGAGGAGCTTGATTTTTTTTTTCTTTTCTCTCTGCTGTTGTGGTTTTTACTTTGTTATAAGACTATCTTTATAGTCTTCATAAAAGTTAATTTACATCTCTATATAAAATCAAAACAAGCACATGCACGCGGACACACACACACACAAACACACTGAATTTATATAGAAGACATTCTACAGCTGTCAATTGTTCTAATTATTTAATTAAAAAATTTACATGAGTTATTCCATTTCAACTAACATTCAAAATGAATTTTCAGAAAAAAGTTTCAGAAGATAAGATATTTAAAGAAATAATAGTATGTTGTCTCTGGATTTTTCTCCGTTTCTGTTTTAGCAATATAGTTATTTGCAGCCAATGACAAATTTTAATTTGGTATGTATGGGGACAGACCGGCTAATTGGTTAATAGTGCTACTTCATAGTGGTTAGTTTTCTGGCTTGGGTCCCACTTGTCATGCTTTCTGTGTTGAGTTTTTACCTGGCCTCCCTGTGCCCATGGATGTTTTTCATGATGGTCTCTGCTTTCCTCCCAAAGACATGCTCATATGTGAGATGCCAGTCCTCCAAACTGCACAAATGTATCTATCAGTCCATAACACCTTTTCGCAGTTTTGCACATGGGTCAGGGTGTCACTTCAACAGTGACAATCATCTAGAGCCAAGGTTCACACCATAACTGCCACGCAGTGGTGCAGCAGTTAACATTTTTACCTCACAGCAAAAGGTTCTCCGGTTCGATGGGATGCCTTCTATGAGGAGCTTGCATGTCCTTCCTGCTTTTGCATGGGTTTCCTCCCACATTCCAAAGACATGCATCTGGAGCGTTTCTCCCTGGGCCTCTGATGAAAATAAGCTCTGTCCTACTCAGACTTTTCTGGTCAACAAATGTTAAATAAATAAATAAATAAATATCTGCATGTAACTCTGTGTGCAGTCTATAATGTACAAACATCCTGTCCAGGACAGGGATTATGCTTTACATTGGCTCTCCTGTGAGCTTGAATAGGATAAAACAAGTATCAGAAAATGAAGGAACAAATACACACGTGTATTAAATGATAATGGTGAATGGTGAGAAGGAATACAATTATCTGTAAGTTCTAAACTGTATAAAGTTTATCGCATAGCATATTCTGTTTTCATTAATGCCTGATGAATTATTGGCATATGTAACAAATTACTTACTGGCACATAATATTTAACTGAAAACTGCAGAATGTGAACACACATGGAGCATAACATGCACTAAGCACATTCATTTACTTTTTTCTAATCTCCTAAGCCTAGCGTCAGTGGCACTTGGCATTTTCCATACATTGCATGAAGGTATGTCATTATTTTGTATCAGCAGCATTATCTGAAAACTGTCTCCTGATACAACTTTGCACTCTCAGCTGAGAGGAGAAATAATGTTTACCAAGTAAGCCAGTTATTTCCCAGGGTATGGTCTTAAAATGAGGTTACTAGAGTAAGCAAGATATTTCACAGCCCGATTTCTGATAAATCCCTTTATTGCAGTCAGGCCAAACTATAATTGCTTTACGAGCATGGTGTTCACTTAAGCAAACTTTATATTGTGCTAAAGTAGGTCAAAGTCGATATATCCATTATTTTGTATAAAACTTTTTTATGTTACAATACTGATTTCTCATTTTAATTGCAATAATTTGGTATCAGTGAAAACTGCCAGTGAAGCTATATACAGAAGGTGGCATTAATATGAATAAAAATGTCAACGGTCTTTCTTCTGCTTATTATTGGTCTTTTAAAAGAGTATCTAAAACATTTTCAGCCTACAGTATTTTCTCCACTGAATCGGCAGTGGTGCAGCGGTAGCATTGTTGCCTCACAGCAAGAGGTTCTCCCATTCGATTCTTGACTGGAGTGCGGGGAGTGCCTTGTGTGTGGAGTCTGCATGTCCTCCCCGCAGTCGAGTGGCATTCCGAAAGACATGCGTGAATGGGCGTGCCTTCGTTGAAGGTTGGGCGTCGTGCTGGCAACTCGGCACCATAAAAATCTACTGCCAATCATTAGCGAACCGGAGTTCCGCTGTGGCGACCCCTAACCGGGAAAGCCGAAAGACAAACAACAACAAGTATTTTCTCCACTGACAATCCAAGCTGTATTTCTATGTTCACTGCTGTACCCTGTCTTAAGGCATACAAGGTAGGGAAGCCTTTTAGTGATTGTGTTCCTTTCAGGATAATATGAGTAAATACTAATACCTGATTCACTAGCTCCCACTAGCCAGCATCATCTCAGCTAGCATGGTAATGGCAAAGTTGGGGACGAAGCTTCCAAGATGGACGAATTTGTGCATCACTGAGTTCTGCATGGGTGGGAGTGTGAGGTAAGTAATTCCTGAGGTACAAAACAAGTGCTGTACTAACTAGAATCAAATATCAGATTTCAGGACTGGGTGAAGAGAAGACAGTGGACTAAAATGAACATTGAAGAAGTGACTTCTATGAAATTTGTAAGTCTGTATGTTTCTATCATTTATTGAAGACATCCAAGATTACAGTGTTATAGTGATGCAATGTTAAAATATTTTACTGCAAGTATTTCATTCTAGTGTGAACTGAATGACCTCTTAACCAACTCCACTTAAGCATTTTATATCTGGTTTTCTACAAGCTAAAAGTCAAACTCCTATGATTCTATTATCATAGATGACCCATGCAAATAGCAGTACCAAGAAGGTGAAATATTTGTGAATACGGATGGCTCAAACCCTATTACTCAAAGCACACACTAAATACATGGTAGGCATGGATACTCAGTTGAAGGCCTGCCATACCATTTCTCATCAAATAGGAACACTGAGGAAGTCCAAAAATATAAAGAAAAAAATCTAGAGACTCTTAAAAGGTATAAAAAAAATGTGGACATGAGAAAGAAAGAAAGATATCTGATATGGTGCAATATTTGTGCAAATGAGAAACTACATTAATCAACACAAAAAAGGCAGTCCTAAAGATATTTGAAGAGAAATGCAGGCAGCGCCATCCAGATATGAAAAAAATCACAATAAAAAAATAAGATCACAAAAAAGGAATTGTAGAACAAAATATGAGTAAAGTAGAACTTAAAAAAGAAGAAGAAGTTGCTGAATAACTGCACAGTAAAGGATTTAGTGCAGAAAGTCTAACACAGGTTATATCATAGCATGATGGAACAACAAGTCCCCAAAGTAAGGAGAAACAGGAGGAGAAGGAGACATCTGAAGAAAAAATATGGACATGGGAAAGAGATTTAATATGGTACAATATTTATGCAAAGGAGAAAGCAAAATGAATCAATACAAAAAGAGCAGCACCAAACATTTTTGAAGAGAAATGCAAATAAAACTTAGTAAAGAAAATTTTAGAAGACTTAAATTAATACTGAAAACAAAGTTGACATCTAGGAACAATGTCCAAGCTATAAACTAATTTGCTCTTCCTATCGTAACTTACTGTTTTGGAGTAATTGACTGGCCCCAAAAGGTGTTGGACAGGAAAACAAGTAGGATGCTTCATGCTCATCAAATGATTCATAAAAAATCAGTGGATATCAAAATTATATATTTCCCATTCTAGTATGGGCCTCCTCAAAATCGATTACATGTTTAGATCTGTAATTGAGGGATTGTATACATATCTACTGACCTCACAAGAAACAAACATAGTGAAAGTTTTGAAACATGAGAAGAATAAGTCAAAGATGACTTCCGTGCTTAGTTTAGCAGAAGCATATCTTTGTCAAGTGGGAATGGAAATCAAACCAGAAGTAGATAAAAATCAGGCAGCAAATGAATGTGCCAAAAAAATAGAACAAAAGAAAGAATACAAGGTGAAGGATAAGATGACAAGACAAGAAAATGCATAAATATAGTTGCAAGTATAGAAAACTCTTGGAACAACCTCATGTTGATCAGGATCAAATGTAGGAATGCTTAAGGAGAGGAGAATTTAAACCAAAAGACAAAAGGTTAATATTGGCAGCCCAAAATAGTGGACTAAGTACACAATGGTTTGCAAAATCCATTGAACATATGAGAGAAAAAGACAAATTTAGGTTCTGTAAACAGAACTGGAAAGAGTTGCTCATCTTGTTGCTGGTTGTAATATACTAATGACAGAAAGACTGTATACTGAAAGGTATAATAATGTGGCAAGAGTGTTGCACTGGTAAATGTACAAACATTTTAATACTGAAGTAGCTAAAAAACACCAGAAGCATGAACCACAAAGCTTCATAGGAAATGAAGTTTTTATTACATGGTATGATCCATTACCAATAGTTCAAAAAAACAGATTTGAGAAAACCAGATATAGTAGTCCATGAAAAGACAAAAGTAACTGATCACTGAAACTGCTACACCTTAGAGATGCAAAGTTATAAAACACCAGGATTTGCAGGCAGAAATGAGTGTAATATGGAAGAAAGAAACCCAGACAGTTCCAGCAGTATTAGGAGCAAAGGTCTTGTAAAGAAGAATTTGCACTCATAATTAAATATGTTACAGCTACATGCAACTCCGTATGAATTGCAGGAGTCATTACTGGGCAAAGTGCTGATGCTGTGAATAGTACTTTTGGCTAACATTAAAGACCGAAACAATGCTAACCTCATGAACTTTAATCATACTTTGACTTAGAATGGGGTCTATTCCCATCATGGTATTAGAAATCCAAAAGACTTGGAGAAATTAAAGAGACCTTATTAACAAGGACATAGGTCACCTCCAAATTTGCAGGAATCTCTATGAACAGTACCAATTACTGTCTTCATTTATTTTAGCAAACTTCTAACTTTTTGGGTTTTATTGACTTTCTATAGTCTATTTCTTTGACTGAATTTAATATGTCTGCCCATCTCTTATTAAATCAAGCAACTGTTCTTTTAGATCATTTTCTGCTAATCTGAGGGCACATTCTTTGTTCTCCATTTTCTGTGGTCATTTAGAAAGTTCCAGGGCATCTTCCTGTACTACATTCTCTTCAGCTTCATGCTGTGTCAATCTGTTGCCCTTTCATATAGGAACTCACTTGGCCTATGACTCCACAACATTGACTGTGCCAGAGTTGCTATAGTTTTCTGTTCCTTCCCTTGCTGTACAACTCCAAATGAACTTTTGTACTCATTTTGTATGTAAGGCTCCAAAGTATCTTCAAATGGCAAGTGATCAGATGTTTCCTGCTCCACAGGTTTCTCCTTAATTTGAGGATCCATTGCTTTATCATGATGTGATGTTATCAAAGTTAGATTTTTTACACTAAATCCTTCACTTCACAGGTAATCCATAACCTCAGTTTCTATTTCTTTAACTTATCCATTAATAATCCCCTTTTCTACTTTTCCTATTTGTTTCCTTACTTTTTGTATTGTAAAACTGTCCATATCTGGACACCTTTGCCTGTATTTCTCTTCAAATATCTTAGGTGTTGCTGTTTTTGTATTGATTAGTTTTGCTTTCTCCCTTGCATAAATATTGCGCCATATTAAATCTTTCTCTATTCCATGTCCATATTTCATCTTAAGATGTCTCCTGCTCCTCCTGTTTCTCCATACTTGGGGGACTCGTTCCATCATGCTGTGATATAACCTGTGTTAGACTTTCTATACTAAATACTTCACTTTGCAAGTATTCCACATCTTCAACTTCTATTTTTTAAACTTCTACTTTACTAATCTGTTCTACATTCCCTTTTTTGTACTGTGAATTTTTTTTATATCTAGATGCCTTTGCCTGCATTTCTTATTGAATTTCTTTGGGGCTGCTATTTTTGTATTGATTACTTTGGCTTTCTCCTTTACATAAATATTGTGCCATATCAGATCTGTTTTTTTCCCATGTCCACATTTCTTTTTCATAACTTTGAAAAAAATGTATACATTGTTCTTTACATTTTCGCAATTCCTAAGCCACTTCTTTTTCCAAATGGCACAAGGTATATATATATATATATATATATATATATATATATATATATATATATATATATATATATATATTTATTTATTCTATATATAATAGTCCATATATTTATATAGTATATTAATGGCCTATATAATGTTTTTCATAAATCTGATTTATTAATGCACATACATTTTTATTTGAACCTTCTGACAGTTTTTCTTGTGCAAGTACTCTTCTTTCCTGTAATTTCTCTCTTTTTATGTATATCTTTTGTCTGGAAATTCTGGACTTCTTCATATTAGTAACAATACATAATTTCCTTCTTATGCTCGATAGGGGAGCCATCCTCACCCTAGGCCTGGCCTAGTCCCATTGGAGGAATGTTTCCATGTCTTGGGAATACTACACTGCCATTTTTTTCATTCCTGGCACCAGTGCGACTATTAGGATTGGGCACTTTTTTATCCTGGGTCTTGTGCGCCCAGCTATCTTTTTTATTTTTTAACCTACTTCTGCCCATGTTATATGCTATACAAAATGCAGTCTATGTATCTGTCATATTGGTGAGATTTTGTGAAAAACAGGGTCCACCTCATGAAGGTACTCACCAAGACTTGTGGATGAATTCATTTCCAGCAATACTACTCTCCTTTGCTTGCTGATTTATCATCTATCCATTCAGACCCTTTATGTCCTTATTAATAAGGTCCATAATTATTCTTACCATGGCCTTGCAGAGCAGGCTAGTCAAGCTTATGGGCCTATAATTCCCAGGGTTGGTTGATGGTCCCTCTCTGTGCAGAGGGATTACTGTTGCAGTCCTCCTTTCTACCAGAATATTGCCAGCTCACAGGCTGTGATTAAACAAGGATCCAAGTAGATCTGCTAGGTCATGTTTAAAGTTGTTTAAAAGGCAACCTGGGATGTTGTCTGGCCCCATTTATTTTTTGTTTTTGGTCTTTGGGATAGCAGAGATGACCTGCTCAACTGAGATAACTTCACCCCCTTGCTCAGCCTGTTTACTCCAAATCTGTCAGGTAGAAGGTTGGCTATTACGTCTGGTTGAGTATGAATGGTGCCGTCCACAACCCATTCAGTGCATAGCTGGGTATTCCCTTTTAGATTTCATATGTAGTTAAAGAATACCTTGTGTTTATCCTTAGCTAGGGAGGCTAATTTTACTTTGTAATTAGCTTTGGATGACTTGACAAGATCTCTAATTTGTTTAAGATAGAGAGGGATTTCCTCCTGTGCTGAGCCAACTCCTACTTGTTCTTGGACATGAGATTCTTTTTGCTGTTGTATAGCCTGTTTTTACTAGGGGTCCACCAGGGAGGCTTTTTTTTTTTGGCAAGACCTGGTTTTAATCTGATCAGGAACAGCTGATTCTATACAACTACTTAAATGGTTATACAGGGCATTGGTGTACTCTTCTACAAAGAAATCCTTCCTATCTGCTTTCAAGCGGGCTTTGAAACGTCTTACACCATCACTTAGTAGGAAGTAATTTGTCTTTGAAAAATTCTTAAGCTTTTTTTTAGCTTGATGGGGTATCTGGTCTTATAATTACATCACATGAGACTGATTTATGGTCTGATCTTACCAGAGTGGACATCACACTGAGGGGGGGGGGGTGCAATGCTCTCCCATGTTAGCAAGTACTAAATCCAGGACATTTGAGCCTCTTGTGGGTGTGCTAACTAGCTGTTTCAAGCATTTGCATTGACAAAGTCCAAGAACCTCTGAGTTAGCATGTTTCTGGTTGTATATGTTTCCCAGTTGATGGCAGGATAATTAAAGTCACCCAAGAGTAAGCTGTTGGGCTGTAAGACAAGTGACTCCAGTAAGTCCAGGTATACCATATGCTTTTCCTGTTTTATAGTGGGGGACCTATAGCTATCTATAATGTGGTAGTGGGCTTTGCCTGCACTTAATTAGACATGGAGTAGCTCAAGGCAGGCATACTGTTTGACTAGTCTAGAGATGTACTTATCCTTAATGTAGATGGATAAATCTCCTCCTCTGGTCCTTTCTTGCTCAGTTTGTGGTCTGAATGTAAGGAAGGCTTTGCAGCCCTGCATGGCTGGGGAGCTTTCTGCATCTATGAACCAAGTCTCCATGACTGCACAGATGTCAGCATCTTCAAAAGTAAGGAATGCTTCCAGGGAGTGCAGTTTCTTGTTTAAACTCCTAGCATGAAGCAGCAGTACCTTGAGATTATCTAGAGAGCATTTTGTTATGTCGGGAGATTGGCTATTTTGACACTGCCTTTAGGCATAATAGATGTGGATAATGCCTTTGCCAGTATCCGAAATCATACAGGACATAGATGCAGACCACCTCTGGAAAAGCATAGTGGTGTGTTGACCATGTCTTCCCAGGCTGAGAGATAGTGGATCCCCTTGGACTGACACCAGAAGCTAAGCCAATTGGTAAAGTCAATCATTTTTTGTTTGTATTGGTCATCCATCTTGATAATGACAGAATGTTGCTTAAGGCTAGGCTTATACCTGCCTGTGACACAATCTGAGAGCTCAGTCATGTCTCTCTTCATATAGTCCAGTGAGGTACATCTCAAGTCATTTATCCCACTATGGACTATGACGGAGTCATATCGGTACTTGTGGTTGAGTGACTTGAGTGCTTGACGGATCCTGGCACCTGACAGGCAGCTAACTGTAACCCACTCCTTATCCATCATGGTGAGGGGAACATCCATGTATCTCAAAATGGAGTTTCCTATCACCAATTCATTAGGTTTTGTGGTTTAAGCCTTATGGGCTTACTTGTTGAGACACTAGTGTGCGTGTTATTGTGTGATGTGGTTGGTTTTGCATTATGTCTGCAAGTGGTTTCCGTTTGGGGGCCTCTGATCTTTTGCTAAGTTACTAGTGAGTAGCATAGTATATATGGGTTTATGTGTCATGTCCTTATTATGTGTAGGCTGACAACCTGTTTGGTAATCGATTTGTCCTTATGTGAGAGTCTTGTCTCTGAATGTATAGTGTAACTAAATCTCTCACAAAGTTTTTGTTTGTTTCAGGAGTAAATGGTTGTCAGTATATATGAGACAATCACTTCATTACTTCAAGATGCCCATATCTATCAAGCTGGCCAGAGAGATGATGGAGAACTGCCTGTCCATGATAGCAGGCTCTGTCTGTTTTAATAGGGAAGGGAATGGGCTAATTTGACTGGACTGTGCTTGCAGTGTTGAGCCTACAAGATGTACCTATACTTTGTATAGGCTAAGGTTGGTCAATAAGGTAACACTGCTCAGTGTGCAACTGAATTGCTTCTAGATGGGCAGAAAAGCTTGGAAGGGTTTCATGGACAGATGTTCAGGAAAATACTGAGCTTCTAGGCTTTTGTGTCTGTAAAGGACACCATTAATTGCCTCTGCATTAAGAGCTGCACTGCACAAATGTGATGCTTAAATATGAGCAAAGAGAAACAAGTTTTAAGCTAACTACCAATCATGAAAGCACACAATAAGCCTTCCACCAGCAGTCCCCAACTCAGACAGGTTTGATCTGCACAATTCTGCCACAAAAGTGCAGAAAAACACCTTCTTAATGTAGAATAGATTGTTTGGAGCCCAAGTGTAATAAGACCACATAAACTACCTACAACAATCTTACAACTAATAGATACAGTGTAATTAACTACTTGAAATAGCAGGTAGTACAGTTTTTTTTTGAAACTGCTAAAATACACTTACAGTATACAAGAGAAGTGAATAAAATAATTAGAGCCCTTTTGTTTGCCTTCCAGCTCAGACAAACCAGCAAACACCTACTGCCACTATATGAATAATCCCAGTCCTCCTAAAGGAGTGTCGGCAAACAAACACAAAGATAGGGATACAGCAGTGTACTTTGAACAGCTTATAAAAGTGCATTTATTTCATAAAAGTGCTTCACTTCATATAAATGGGCCAAGAGCCACTCAATTGTACAGAATTTATAAAGGCACTAAAAACAAAATAAGCTGATTAAAAAGCCCTCCAGCCAATAAAACTACATGCAGACTACATGAAGAGAGACATAATGGAGCTCTCTAAATATGTGTCCCAGGCAGGTATGAATCTAGCCTTGAGAAGCATCCTACCTTCACCAATGATGATGTCACAGTATTAGCAAAAATGACTGACTTCAGCAATTGGCTTACTTTCTGGTATCACAACAAGAGGATCCAATGTCTGTCAGCCCAAGGAGACACAATCAGCAAACCACAATGCTTTGCCAGAGATGGTTTGCATTCGTCACCACTTGGCTTCCGGATACTGGCAAAAACTTTATTTGTCCCCATAGTCCCTTTCTTAGGCCATGCCAAGTTGTTAAAACCTCCTACTTGACAAAAATCACTCACAACCACCTAAAGGTACTGCTGCTCAATGCTAGGAATTTAAATGAAAAACTGTACTCCCTGGAAGCACTCCTCACCCTGGAGAATGCAAACATATACACAGTCATGGAAACGTTCAGAACCATGGAGAGCACCTCCAGCTATCAAAGGCGACAATCCCTTTCATACATTTTGATCACCCTCAGCTCAGGATAAAACAAAGGGAGGAGGTGTCTCAGTGTTCATAAAGCACAACTACACTGCTAGACAGGTCCAGCAATATGACTTGTTTGAGCTACTCCATACACAACTATACCTAGCTGCAACCCCCTATTATATCCTTACTAGCTACAGATCCCCTAACATGAGTCTGGAAAACCACACCTCCTACCTAAATCTACTGGAATCACTGCATTCAGCCTAACACCATACTTATGGGTGTCTTCAACTTCTCTTTCATAAAGTCGGAGACTTATGTGACCCATAATTCACTTGCTCAGAGGACATACTGCCATTTTACTTGACCCTCATCAGGCCTATAATAGAGTACAATGCTCCCTTTTGCATGTACCCACCCAAGCACTTACAACACTTTGAGCAGCCCCACAGCTTTCTCACTAAAAAGTATGAACTGTAAGCCACATCTTATATGGACTCACTAAAGGCCCTATCACTTTACTCCATCTCGTATCATTTATTTAGAGGTGACGTATGCCTGAACTGCAAGGCATTCTTTGATACAGTCTTGATGAAAATATTACATAGTCTCAAGAAAAACTATACAAGGGTTATGTGTTCCATGGAGCTGAAACTTTTGTGTGTCTATCAGAACTTGATGGAGATTGGGGCTCAAACACACAAATGAAATAAAATGTTTATATGTCTATGTCAAAAGCAAAATAAAAACTAGATGCATGATTATGCAAGATATAGTTTCACATAATTAGTAGCCTTATATTTCAGGTGTCTTACAATTGCATTCTTTCTGTAATGAGACAGTTAAAGGGAAAATAAGTGCTGAAGAATTTAAAGGATGTTATGTTTAAAATTGTCAGGTATCAGTGGAAACCAGATTAATCAACAGTACACTCTGGGCATCTCAGGCTGGAGGATGAGTCTTTGCAAGGATGTCTGAGATGGTGTTTACTGATACCAATGTTACAAATTTGCAGGCCAATAAATCTTAAGCACAGGTAGTCTATGTTTTAAAAAAGTATATTTGTCAAGTATTTACGTGAAACTATATACAGACATACATGCATATACAGTTCGTTCCGAACTGCCAGCAGTATAACTGATGTCAAAACATAACATAGTTGACATACAAGCTATTATGATGGCAACTATGCTGCTGTGTTTTTATATTTCACATTCACAATATTTTATGTTTATTACACTGTGTATTTTTGACTGACTGAATTTTTGTGTCATATTATTTTATGTTGGTCACATGTCTTGTTGAATCATTAAATGGTGATGAGGGTGTGTATTACTTGTCTGATGAAGTTCTGACAGTTCAGAATGAAAGCACTTATACTTGCATTAAAGTATCGAGTTTTTATTGAGCCCATGGTTGTTGGATGTTTTTTTTCTTTTGTTGTTGCTGTTTAAGTTTTTGTTTTCTATAAAGCCCAGCAGCCCTGGGACAATAAGCTACTGGCCAGCCGGTGTCTAGTTGCCCAGCTAGGGTTACCTGAGATAGCTATGTTGAGCAAAAGCTGGATGTAAAACCAACCAACCTGCCAAACATACACTTAATGTAGGTTCATAGGCAGGACGCAGCTTAGAATTGGATGACGTGATGATAAGGAAGAGGCTGGACATCCTATCTATCCAAAAGAGAAGATAGCAGGGCAGTGCAGTGAAAACACTTAGCTTGGGATCCACAGTCTACTATTCAGGAGGGGGACAGGCTAGAAATGCTGTGGTGAGAGAGATGCTTTAGAAGACAGTGAGGGATATCATCAGAATGAGTGACAGACTCATGGCAATCAGACTCCAGTGTAATGATAGGGCAGTATTCATAATCTCAGCCTATGCTCCACAGCAGGGTTGTGATAGTGAGGAAAAGAGTGCATTCAGACAGCAGTTGCAGAACCTAGTAGGTAAAGCAGGACAACAGGAATTGTTGATTATGGGTGATTTGAATGCACATACTGGGACAGACAGAACAGGATATGAGGACTGCCTGTATCCACATGGGTGGGGCAACAGGAATAAAGGAGGAGAAGCCATTCTAGACTCCTGTCCAGTAAATGGCTAGACATTGACCAACACACAGTTCAGAAACAGAGTGAGTCACAAGATCACATACAAGGGTAGCCAACATGCAAACTCAGACAGACTTCTTCCTAGTAAGGAAAGCACACTGGAGTAGAATCAATGATTGAAAAGTCATCCCCAGTAAAACAGTTGACCCACAGCATAAACCACTAGCTGCCACAATCAGCTGCAAACAGTGGTCAGAGATGGCTCTAAGGTCAACAGAGACCAGGCTGAAAACCGGGAAGTTGAATGGAGAGAAAGCACAACAGTTCAATGAATTTCTCAGGGCTCTAGCACCTCAAGAAAAGAAGTAAATAGGTGGAGGTGAAGAACAATGGTGGCATCTCAACATAGCATGTGTGAGAACTACAGAACAGATAAGTGGCCAAGCCAGGTATGGAAATAAGGTACAAAAGGAAAGCTGATAGTGGAATGCAGAAGTCCAGGAATTCATCAAAAGAAAGGAGTGCAGGAAAAAGTGGGAGATAGAAAAGACCGGCCAGGCTAGGAAGGAATACTAGTTGGCTAACAAAGAAGCTAAGAAAGGAGTTGCAATAGCAAAAAATAGGGCATCAGAGGCACTCTACCAACATCTGGAAAGTGACTCAGTAGGTGGCACAAAAAGTACATCAGGTTTAAGGCTAAGACAAAAAGACAAAGAAGATGGTCAGACACCCTTCATAAGGGATGCCAGCAACAACCTGCTCATCAATCCACAAGACATCAAAGGCATATGGAAGGAGTATTTCCAGCAGCATCTTAATTAAGAAAACCCCACAGAAACTGTACTGCCCCAGAAACAGCCTACGATGAGAGGAGGAGGAGCCTACCCTAGATGAAATAAGAATAGCGGTAAGAAAAATGAAGTCAGGGAAAGCAGCAGGTTCAGATGAGATCACAGCAGATATGATAACGATGATTTGTGAGATGGGGAGAAAGGGCTCCTGAGGGTACTCAGAGCAGTGTAGAGATAAAGGTCTATCCCAGATGACTGGAGAATAAACATACTTGTGCAGTGTACAAGAAAAAAGGGTACATCCACAACTGTGAGCAGTACAGAGGCATCAAACTCCTGCCACATTGCATGAAAGTTCTGGAGAAGGTGATTGAAAAATGGATACGCAGAGTAGTAGAAAATAAGATGGGAAATGAACAGTTCAGAGTCAGATCAGGATGCAACACAACTGACCCAATGTTTGCAGTGAGACAGATAATGGAGAAGAAGCTAGAGATGAGGAAAAAATCCAACTGGGCATCTCTAGACTTAAAGTATATGACAAGGTCCCAAGAAAGCTGATTTGGGCAGTACTGAGGTGGTTTGAAATCCCAGAAACACTGGTAACACTAATGCAGGCTATGTACAAGGACCTAATGACTCAAGTGCGAACAGTGATCAGCCTCACAGAGGGGTTTGCAGTGGGAGTGGGTGTGCACCAGGATTCAGATCAGAGTCCAATGCTGTTCAAACTGATGATGGGCTACATTAGAAACAGTTTGGAGGGGCCAGATTAACAAAGTTGCTGTATGCAAATGATGTGGCTTACAAGCAGACTCTGAGCAAGAACTTCAGCAAAACATAGGGGAATGGAATGCAAAACTGAAGACGCACGAGATGAAACTAAGCACAAATAAGTCAGTGGTAATGCAGCAAACTGCAGAATCAGAAGAAGCATGAAATGAAATAGAAGGGACGATAGTGGAATAGGTAAACAGCTTCAAGTATCTGGGAAGGGTGGTTGAGGACAAGGCAAGTCTGAATGAAGAGGTCAAAGTTAGAATCAGAGGGGCTGCAACTAACTGGCATATAGTCTCAGGTGTAATCTATGACAGAAAAATGCCAAAGAAGCTGAAAAGTAAGGTGTACAAGACAGTGGTATGATCAGTACTACTGTATGTTACAGGGACCTGGGCCATAAAGGCAGCGCAGATGAGGAATCTAGAGGTGATGGAAATGAAGTGCCTGTAATGGGTGGTAGGATGCAGACTGTGGGCCAGTAAAAAAAAAAAAAAAAAAAGCCAAAGTAGCTCCAGTTGCAGAACAGATAAAAGAAAACAGATTATGGTGGTTCGGACAAATGTGCAGAAAATCAGAAGACAATCTGGTGAGAAAAAAAAAATGATGGTGCCCTGTGTGGTAGCAGCTGCATTAGTTCGTCAGGGAAAAGTGCTTAATTTTTCTTCTTTTTCACTCAAAAATACAAGAAAACCTGGATCTAGGCTCTTAAATGAAAATACAGGAGTTTATACTAGACAGAAATTGCTGGAAATCAAGCATTCTTCATCGTCATGCTACTGGACTGCTGTTCTATTGCCTGCAGAGTCTGTGGGGCCTACTACAGTCTCAGATCTCTACGAGTTAAGGATCTTAAAGCATGCTGCTAAGTGCCTGAAATATGAGATGAGAGATGCTGAAACAGGCTGGATAAATAAGAAAAGGAAGAGATGTGAAAATAACAAGAAAAAGAGGATGTAGGCCTGGTACTGCAATTAACCTAAATGCAAACCCTCACAGGCCTGCGCTACCATCAATACTGCCTGCAAATGTGCATTCTCTTGACAACAAGATGGACTACTTAAGGATGGCACTCTCTTCAAAGAACAAGGTGAGAGACATTTGTTTAATTATGATTACTGAAACATGGCTACACAACAATATCTGTGACAATGCAGTTAATTTAGAGAGTTTCACACTATCGTGCAGACAGAAGCCAAGCACTGTGTGTAAACGCTAAGGGAGTAGTCTGCATTTATGTTAATAACAGATGGTGCAGTAACTGTGTGGTCATTATGTCTCACTGCTCCGAGAATATGGAGTTTCTGTCAATAAAATGTAAACTTTTTTTACATTCCCAGAGAGCTAAATGTAATCTGCTTAACAGTGGTGTATATCCCACCTACTGCTAACACAAATGAGGCATTCACAAAACTGTACCAGTCTACCTGTGATTTGCAAAATAAGCACCCTGAGTTTGCTCATGTGACAGCTGGTGATTTTAGTCAGCCAATCTAAAGTTAGTACTCCCCCCATTACTACCAGCATGTAAACTTTCCAACAAGGAGTAGGAGTATCTTGGATAAAGTGTACACCAATATAAAGCAAGCCTACAAAGCAGTGTGGCACCCACACCTCGAAGGCTCAGATCTTCTCTCTATCATGTTGATGTCTGCTTATAAACCTGCCCTAGTCAGGGAGAAACCAACGAGACAGTATAGGATGAAGAGATCAGAAGCATCATCACAAGAGCTACCCAAAATCCATGGCTTACAAGTAAGTTCCATAATCTTTTGAAGGCACGAAATTCAGCATTCAGGGCAAATGACAGGGAAGCCTTAAGTGTGGCAAGGGCAAACCTGAAGAAAGGCATAAAAGAGGCAAAGAGGGAATATGGGAGGAAGGCACTAAACCACTTCAAGGACATGAGAGCTACTAGGAGGTCGTGGCAGGGTATACAACAAATTATGGACTATAAAACAAGAGCTACACAATGTGATAACACTGACTTCCTAGACAGGCTGAATACATTGTTTTTGAAGATCTGAGGACAGGAACACCACAACTGTGCAAAGATTGCACACACAGCAGTATGATGCAGACCTAGCCAGATGGAAATAAAAAGGGTATTACAGCAAGTCAATCCCAGAAAGGCGGCCGGTCCAGACAATATCTTGGGTTGCTGTTGTTGTGTCTTTCAGCTTTTCGCGGTTAGGGGTCGCCACAGTGGAACTCTGGTCCGCTAATGATTGGTAGTTGATTTTTACATGCCGAGTTACCAGCCCTGACACACAACCTTCAACGAAGGTATGCCCATTCATGCATGTCTCCACGCAGAAGACGCTCTAGCTGAGAATCAAACCGGACAGTGTCTTACTGTGAGGTGACAACACTACCGCAGCACCGCCACCGTGGGTCCAAACAATATCTTGGGTAAGGTGTTAAAAAGCTGTGCAGACAAACCATATATAGTTCTCACGGCTATATTTAATATCACACTTGGCCAAGCAAAGGTCCCTTCTTGTTACAAAGTAACAAATATCATCCCTCTACCCAAAAAAGCCTCATCCTCCAGCTTGAACCACTTCAGGCTTAGTCTTATATAAGCTAGTAAATATGCTTTATGTCACACCAATTTGGGAACCATAGCCAGATGGTTATGCTAATGAAGGACTTTAACTCAGGTGTCACTCAACCACCACTACAGTGCACATTTCACTAAATGATACTAACCTGCTCATGTGCAGTCTTACTGTGGCTAAGGAGTGTAGATGAAACATAGTAGGATGTTGTAGGAGCACCTCTGTGAGTGGTAGGGTATATACACCATATGTACTACTACAGTATACATTTCCATAAATGATACTAACCTGCTCATGTGCAGTCTTACCATGGCTAAGAAATGTAGATGAAACATAGCAGGATGTTATAAGAGCACCTCTGCGAGTGGTAGGGGTACATACACCATATGTACTACTGCAGTCCACTGATTTAATAAGTATGTACAAAGTGTGTGTGTGTTAATGTATTCTCCTTTTGTTTTATTTTCCTTCTGATGTGCCAGTTGTAGTCATTGTGGCAAAGTGATAGTGGTCACCTCAGACTGCGTAGGTCAACACCTGTAATGCTGGATCACTAGTGATTTCCAGAGTAGACCTTCAGCAGGGAAATGATGGTCATCAGGAGGGCTAAGTGGCAGCCTGTGTGGCCACTGCTTAGTAGTTAAGTGGAGACTTCTCTTCTGTTAGTTGGCCAGAATTATCTCCTTCTATCACCGGGCATTAGTTGCATTGGTTAGTAACATCTGAGGTGTGCAAACAGCTGAACTAGCCTCACCACCACCGAGTGCCTCCTAGCATGGCTGGTTGAGTCATGTGACTGGCAAGTCCCATGTATCAAACTGCAAGGTACATAGCCCATAGCCTGCACATATCATCACCCATGGAAAAACTGATTTCTGTGTAGTTAAGGCTATGGGTGGTGTGGCACCTGGCATGTACTATTTCCTATGTCCCATTCATGCGTTTCACCCCCCGCAATTTTCTGTGATGTTCAGTCCTCTCTATCACCAAGTGTTCATCCTCTCTGTCCATCCACTGCTTTCTTCACCTTTTGAATCAATAATGCCCCTTCCTGTCAGTCTGTATCACCATTTTATGCTGGTGTCCCCTTGCAACCTTACCTTCTCCCTCTATACTTCCATTGACCATTCCACATTACTTTTCTATGCTATCCTCCTTTTCTATGAAAAATGAAATCTTTCCCACAAAAAATATGCCCTTCTCCCCCTTACCAGTTATTCCTTCTGGTTAGAGGAAGTCTTACTAGTAGTCTTATTCTAGACTGGATGCCCCCCTTAGAATGACAAAAAATGCAGCTCAGACAAATGTCCCTCATAGAGCAGTGTGGGAACCAAACCCACAGCCACCATCATATGCAGTCAGAGAAAGAACATTTCTATGTTTAGTAGTGAAATGTCACGGTGTGGCAGTAGAGTCTTTTATATTTTGTGTATAGGTAGAAAAATGCCTTTGGTGAAGACCTAGAAGCATGCGAGTTGTATTTTAAACATTTCACCCTTATGTATCGAGAGACATTCAAATGGCGCTGCAATTATTCTCAGTTTTTTAAGACCTCCAGTGATTCATTTGCACATGTGATGAAAATATCAGCAGCATACAATAGGCAGAAGACGTGTGGAGGTGTAATGGAAAATCATTAATAAAGAGTGAGACTGATAATGGTATAAATAACAGCTACACATTGCCAAAGCCAAGACTGTGGAGGGGATTTTCTTTGATTTCTTTCTGCTGTGGTTTATCAACATCACATGCATGTATGTTGTGAACACTGGTGTAGCACTCATGGGTTTTTCACTTTTCCCAACTATCATGCACCTGTGAAGTTTGCATGTATTATCTAGTAGAGTGGGACAGAGTTAAGACCCTCAAATGGGGATATAGAGTATGTTTGAGTTACACTTCTCAAGTGTAGAAAAATTGAAGCATTGTGACTTATTTTGGGGTGAACTGACCAAATATAGGGAAATCGGTTCTAACACTAATCCCTGGAGGTGTCCTTCTTTAGAGAACTTCAACTGGATTAAGCATTATTCCTTACCACCCCAAATACTCTGCTTAAAAAATTGTGTCCGGGACACTGACATACTTCACGGGTCTGCCTACAGCCAGTGAATTTTTGCAGCAAAAAGAAAAGATCTGCTGTTTCCAAGGCCCGTTTAGGTGTAGGAAAGTTGCTTTTTTCGAAACCTATGGTCCCTATTGCTGAAGATTTTTATATGCAAGTGCTGTATTTGAGTCAGAAACCATGTGTTGCTTGTCAGTAAATATCATACTAATAAATATATCCTAGTAGAAGTTCATAATTTTTCTTCCACAGTTTTTGCAGACCAGCATTGGTAATAGGGTGGTAGCAGTTTGGAGCAGTGGAGAGGAAAACTTGAGCATAGCAATGTAACAGTTTTAAAATGGACAATCGTTACGGTTAATAAGTGTTAATGGATTACAATGCAAGGGGCTACCCAGCTACATTAATTAAGAGTGCAAAATATGGTGGTCTAGGATGTAGTGGAATAATGTTTTTTTTTCTAACAAGCTCTTTAATTTATTCTATTTAAAAGGAGAAAAGGGGCTAGAGATGGGTTTGTGAAGTCTGTGTGGGGGTGTTATATATGGCAAAGCAGGTGATGTGACCGAACAGGTCACTAAAAAGAAGTGCAGGGTTGACGACCTTATCATTTAAATAATTTAAGAAATCTCTGTTAAGATACTGTGTGAGTAAATTGTGTGGAAAACATTGTTTGTAGTTAGGGATTTCACAAGCTTCCCACATTTTTGGGTTGTTCTGGATAAATATTTTCAGTGCATATTTCTGAGGTAGTAACTTTATTAATATATTAGTGGTTATTTTTGTACCTTTTTTAATCAGTAATTGCAGCATGTTTGTCTTTATTATCAGGGTAGCTTTTCCAGGCAAACCAGGCTCTGCCTTTTGATTTGGTTGCTTTAGTTGATAGTTAATCCAGGGAGTGTTATTACTTGTGTTTCCATTTTCTATGAGGGAAAAGTTGATTTTGAATAAGTATAAATCTTCAGTAGAATGTCAAGATGGCTGAGGTATGGTCATTACAGCTGGTGTTGTATGGTCATTACAGCTGGTGTTGTATGGTCATTACAGCTGGTGTTGTATGGTCATTACAGCTGGTGTTAATAGGTTCATATCCAAGTACTAGGTTAACTGGCCTTGTGAGCCATTACAAGCCTAGCCAGTTTTCCTTTCTGTGCTCAGGAGGAGTAACCCAGTAGAGAATTTTGTCTACCAGAAGGGGGAAATAAGTTTTTTGTTGGGAGCACTATAGCAGCTTAATGTGGTTGTATACTAAAGAATACCAAATTTGCTGGTTAGCAACATTCCATCATTTTAAAGGCAAGAGACATGGAATTAAGGTTCTAAAGGTGGTATAAAGCCCTACACCAAAATGATCACACCTACAGTACAGTCAGTATATGTTCATGTTATATTTGCTTGCAGGTGTTCAGTTTTCAGAATAAAACTATTGCAATTCAGCAATATCCAAATATTTGTATTAGTCAAAATAAACTAACAAACATGCATTTATGGGAATAGGTGTGTACAATGAATCATTTGAAGCATATAAAAACCCATTAAACATTATATTTATATGCACATTTTCTGATTTTTTTTTCTGCTAGCATAGAGGTTATGCTTACTGTATATTTCAGTGCTTAAATGTACCATTTTCAAATGGTGCTTGTTGTATTATCGAATGAATAAAGACTGTCACAGAAAACCAAATGTAACGTACTTCGAGCAGTAAGTAGTCATGTATACTATAATAACCTGACATTATGACATCAAACGAAATGCAGCTGTACCAACACTGTAAGGAAAAAAAAATCAATGAATCATACATAGTACATCTTAAGCAAATTTTCAATTTTAGGTTGTTATTTTCACATAACCTACCAGAGCTGCAAGTAACTAGAGTACTAAATAAAAAATGTTAAATTGTAAGGAATTATACATATAAAATTATATATCATTTATAAATTAGCATACATATATATATATATATATATATATATATATATATATATATATATATATATATATATAGCAGACTATGTTATTACTAAAGCTAAGCAAACAGAATCTAAGAAGGTAAAATATATATATATATTACTATCAGATGGCAACAAGAATATGAATAAATCATATCGCATGAGGCACTGCTACTAATATAATAATGAAGAGCCCAAATGAACATTTGAACTAATACATGTAAAGTGATGAAGTTCATTAACAATGCAAACCAGAATGGCAAATGTTAGTCAGAAACACAAAGTGAACTGGAGACATCAGGATGCATTAGATAAAAATAAAATATCCACAGCAAGGCTATATTATTTGTTGTACTGAGTAGAGGATTTGTTTTAATGAGTGTGTGGGTGTGATGCCTGCCAGCTTAAACATGCAAATAACGCGAAGCATAAATTAGTATAGTTTTAGTAATATTGTATGTACATTAAAGCAGATGCCAATATCATCCAAACAAGCTGCAGTGAAAATCCAGCCTACTAAGAAAAAATAATAATCCCTGTTAATAGAAAGCAGGTTAAGATGCCCCCCACATCTTCAGCCAAGGACAAAGACCTGCATCCATTTGCATAATGCTCTTTGTTAATCAATATAAGAAGCACTTTCTTGTGCAAGTATATGGTATGTAACATTTATTAAGGCATAGACCCTTACCCTGTTTGATATGTTTTACAACTGTCTTTATCTAGTAAGCTGCAATATTTTTAGGTTCTTAGTCACAAGGTCAAAAGTTGGGCTTATTTTTCATACATTTAAACTTTTCAGCCTTATCTTAATCAAATATGACACACTACTTTACTACTTAAATTTCATCAAGTCATCTACGAGCGTCATGTTTAATGAAGAGTTACACATTTATGATTTAATTTAGTATTTCCTAGAAAATGGATGTGGTTCTTCTATATTCTGCAGTCTAAATTGTCTCCTCCATGTAGTTACTGCTCACAACCAAAGAGAACGGATTTGAACAGAGAATGTTGTTTTCTCTATTTTGTTGTTTTGTTTTTTTGACAAAGCTCAAACTTCCTATCCTTCTCATATCACATTATCTTCACAAACACAGTGGTACTAGGCTTTAAAGATGATGAGATACTTAGGCATTGCAGATGCCACTAATCTCCAAGTAAGTTTAAAACAAATTACCAAATGGCAAAATGGTTTGTGAAGGAAGGCAATGCCTAGTGTTAAAAGTGTGGCAGAGTTTACCCACTATGATGTGCATTAATAATTAGTATCATCAGAATGACTAGGTCAAACGTGTGGGTGACTGAAAAATCTGAGGGGTGTGACCCAATTTCATTTATAGGTATATGAAAGAATCGGTCATTGTTTCACTGCATCATTCATAAAAGGCATACAAATATTAGGGATCATAAATCCCCACCTGGATAGTGATCGGTACAAGGTGTGCACTATAACAAATATGAATTCTCTAAAAATTGTATACACTAATTAAAATTTCCAGACTCCCTCCTGTTATATATTTGACATGCCTAGTGGTCTAGTACACTGAGGTAATATGCAATAGCATAAGACAACTTTTCATGATGTACATATAAAACATTTTCAATTCTGCATCAAAAAAGACTGGGAACTGTATTAAAAAGGGTCAGAAACAATTTCACATCATTAAACTAAGTGCATCTCTTACAGAACTGACAAAAATTCCTTTCAGTTTCCCTAAGGAGTTATCATTCATGAAACTGCAAATAGAAGTGGAACCCCAGGGATGATTGCACTAGCTAAGTTACTGGAATCTTTTTTTATTTTATTTTTTTTAGGATACATGGTAAATGAAAACAGCAACTGATCATTTTGCTTTAATACGTGAGGTCAATGTCATGAATTAAATCATTTAGAAGACTTTTGAAACCCTTAGATCTTCATCTACAAATATAAGCAAGTTACCTTCAGAGAGAGCTTTTACTTTTCCTGATCACTATTTCTGTTTTAATGACTACATACCATTTCTGACTGAATTAGTCAATAAATGAAAGCAGCATCTACTCCACACTTGTCAATATGCCCCCTAGTCTACTGCTCGTCAGTGAAAGTCAGAGCCCTGCCTAACCTGCTGCTCTGGAATTTACGGTAATCTGCTGTGCTGTGGGCAGAATATTGACAGAGTAAAGCCACAGACAAGTAATACCTGCTGCTGAGACTAACTCACATGAACCATTTTCAGGGTTTTGATGGCTGGAGTCCCTGTTTATTTGCAAACTGTAATTTGGTGTAGGTTGTAAATGTGTGCTACAGGGTACAAGAGATACCCTCTGGTATAGAAGAGAGCCTACAGCATACCAGACTTAAAAGGGTATGGATACTGAAACATGCAGCTTTCACAGAAATTAGAATGATCTCTCTCTTTATGGCACATGGGCATCAACATACAGAAGAAAACAGTGGATGTTTTAGAGGACCTTTGAGACAGCCGTAACAGTTGTTATAAGTAGATCTAGCAGCCTAAAGAACGTTCCAGATATATGACTTGAAAGGGTATGAGGAGCAATTTTTTTTCGTTCACTTTTATTGTTTTGGCACAAGTTCTTAAAGGGTGATGCAAAAAAAAAAAAAAACCTGACTTATAAGCTAGTGTGCTCTCTTGCCTGCTGGAAACAGGTGAGCTGTCATCCTGAAGGGTTCTTCTCCTTTTGGCTGTTCCTGTTAGGGGTCACCACAGCAGAACAGTCTGCAGAACAACTGGCAGTGGTGTTTTACAGTGTCAATTTGCCAGCCCAGCACCCATCCTTTCAAAGAAGGTGCACACACACACACACACACACACACACACACACACACACATGCAGCCAATTTAAAGTGTCCAATCCACCTGCAGTATGTCTTTGGGATGTGGCAGGTAACTAGAGCACATTATGTCATAAAACAGCACCTTTACGGTTTACTTCAAATTAGTAGTAGCTGATTCAAATCTCTACCTTTTCATCAATACAAACATTGTAGGAGAAAGATAAAGACAACTTTTCCCTTCTTTTCCTTGGAATTTTCATTACCATTATGAATGCATGATGTTTAAGAAAATGCATAATGCTGTCATGCAACAGCAAGTTTCAGACACAAGAATATTTGCTATATGGCAACGGAGACAATAAATGTTACATTAGGACCATTCTTATGACACACAAGTCTACTGAATAAAAAACGTAGCTTAAAAATGAAGGAGTAGCACAGATGTGCACAAACACAAAAAACACACAGGCATAAACCAGACAACCTCGTTACAATTATTTTAAAAGAATCGTGCAAACAAAACCATAAAAATAATCACACAATATCCTGTGTGTACAAAAAATCTAGTTAGTGTAAGAAAATGGATGCAGTCATCATCAGTTCAAGTTAAAAAAAAAATTTGTAGGAAAATAAAGTAACTCTTCTTCGAATAGTGACAAGTGGAACTTAAAATTTTAGAGTCACTGCTTTCAGATCAGCTAGACAACAAAATAAGGTATTTCACAGCGCAAAGGGGCCGTACAAAATGAAAAGCTAAACATTTGCTCCCTTTTTCTACCTGGTATGGCTTAGTAATGCAGACAAGTTAACAGTCAATTTAGCAGTGAGGTTTCTCCACTACTAACAGTTCTCTTACCATAACGAAATGGCATTAGTTATATGCAGCAATACAAAATATTCACAATAGCAAAAACAATTTCTTCCCTTTTGCTGTATAGGTTCATAGGCAGGTACTAGGTTATTGGCCTTAAGGCCTATATAAGCCTAGGAAAAAAGGTACCCTGGCTTTTACCACCCATGAAAATTATTTTCCTGCGCTCCTGTCGAGCAGAGCCACAGAGGTGATCCCCAGGGTCAATTTCCTATTTCCCATCCAATCATCAAGATTTTTCTTGAAGAATGCTAATAAGGAGCTTTGTTTGATATAGATAGGTAGTTTGTTCCAGAGTATGGGAAGTCTCTGGGACAGAAATCTATCCCTCCAGCATGTTCTGTTTATTGTAGTGACAATGTTTAGGTCCCTAGAGCGTGTAGCTCAGAGGGATTGGAATTTCTTTAAGTGGAGCATGTTCAACAGCTCTGGGTTTGACATAGCTTTGTATGTTAGGCAGAGATCACCTCTGAGTAAGTGATATGCGACGGAGTAAAGCTGGAGTTTTTGAGACGGTCTGCGTAGGACATCTGTTTGAGGCCGGTAATCCTCTTTGTGAGGTATTTCTGCAGACTTTCCAGTTGTTGTAGATGTCTTGTGAAGTACATACCAAAAGAGGTGCTGTACTCTATAATGGGTCTAATGAGTGATGAGTAGAGGGGAACAATGACCTCTTCTTTCTTGGATGAGAAACTTTTGGTGATGAGGTGTGCCATGTAGAAGTATTTCCTGACTACTGTGGCGATGTGATTATCAAAGGAGAGACTACTGTCCACCTGTGTCCCAAGGTCTCATCACACTTTCTGTGTTAAATAGACTACTACCTATGTGGAAGCTCATGGGTACACAGTTTTTACCAAAGGGGATGACAATGCACTTTTTGGCACTGAGCTTGAGACCATGGCTTTGACACCAAGCATCTGTCTCATTGAGGTCCTTTTGTAGGATGTCAACATTGTTAGGAGTTTTGATTATGGCTCCTAGTCTGCAGTCATCTATGAACTTCATTAACCAAAGACCTTCTATGTTAGTCTGTATTTCAGAAAAGTAGATACCAAACAGGAGTGGACCCAGGACTGAACCCTGTGGTACTCCACTTGTCACTGGTCTGAAGTTGGATTTGGAGTCTGCTACTTTCACAGTGTGGGTTCTGTCAATGAGCCAGTTTGCAACCCATCTTGTGACATAGGGATTTATACCTAGTTTAGTAAGTTTATCTATAATTCCAGAGTGGGGGATGGTGTCAAAAGCCTTGGCGAGATCTAGATAGGCTGTGTGAACCACCTTACCCTCGTCTACGGCTTTGGTGACTGCTTCAAATGAACATACAATTAAAACAATTTGCTCTTTTTTTCAATGCCAAGGCTTCAACAGCCAAGCACCACTTCTTTTTGGGTCTTGCATAAGAAAGCAACAATAATTCAACAAATGTGCAAGAGTTCAGTCACTTCCCCATCTGGTCCTCCCCCCCCCCCCCGATAGATGATAAAACTAAAATGAAAAAGACAACTTGCATTACAGATGAAAGGGAATAACTGGCAAAGTAAAAGGTCTTAGTTTATCACAGCAGTGCAACAGCAGAGTTTTAGCTTTGTGCACGACAGCCTCTGGGTGAAAATTGACAAGCACATCGTATAGTGAAATCAGGTGGGCAAACTATTTCATTCTCTTAAAGTTTTGTGGCTAAAGTCTCTTATCACTGGTTCATGCAGTCAAACAAATAAAAGTCTCTTGCCAATGACTTAAAAAGTTAAACATTTTACGAAACCAGCTCCAGTGCAAACCAATAATCTTAGTAGGACATCTTGGCACTAACAAGGTTTTGGAGAGATCAGACTGTTTAATTCATTTCAATGTTGCATCTGCTTCTGGTCTCCATTAATCCTGCCAGGTCTACTGCCCTTGGTGAGGACAAATAGGGGGGATACCACTGTAGTGAAATATGGCATACACATTCTTTATAACCAGCAAGATTTAAAATTCCTTTTAGTCACTAGGATTAGCCTCTAGGATATGTAGTTTCTGACCCATTCACTCCCTTGAGGTACACATCTCCTGAAAGCAATATACCTTTCCCTCCAGATCACATTCAGTGATTCTTGTTGACTCTACAAATTCTGCCATATTGTCTTTGGCAACTGGTTATATGGCTAGCTGCCTCTCACAATATCTAATTACATACTTATCAGATGAAGGCTTAAAAGGCCAGCTACCTACCATTTACTAATCCTTGCACGCATGCAAGTTTTAAACAAAAGTCCTAGGCTGTTTTCAAGAAGTTATATGCCTAGCAGACTTATACCCCATCTGTACTACCTACCTGGTCCATACCTGTAGCACTGTTAAGCTTTATTACATATGACCAGCTCCACCAACATCACCAACATTGGAAGCTACTGACTTTGATCTAGTAAGATCATCTGTCAGCCTTGGACAAATAATCCACATTTCAGTGGCATGTAATGGGTCAGTGTTAGATAGTCATCTTGATCTGTATTGGGTGCAAATCCAGAGTCCACTGGCAAAGTTTGACAGTGCCTTCTTCTGCTGGTGAAGCCATTGGAATTGAGTGTGATTTGTAATGAGAGTGAGCGCTCTGTCCAGCAAATAATAACAAAGGGTCCCTAGTGCCCACTTAATTGCTAGCATTCTCTCCATACTGTGAAATATAGTCTTTTTGTTTCATTTAATTTCCGACTTGCATAACAAATCAGTTGTTCTTAACTACCAGACTGTTGGTAAAGGATTGCCCCTAATCTGACCTCAGAGTTGACATCATATAATTTAAAAGGTGTGGAGAAATCAGGGTACACCAGAATAGGTTCAGCACATAGACTGATTATTTTCAATGTTGGATCTGCTTGTGGTGTCCATTAAACCTGTCAAGTCTACTGCCCTTGATGAGGACACATACGGGGCATGTCTCTGTAGTGAAATGTGGGATGCTCATTCTATAATAACCAGCAAGATCCAAAAAAAAAAAAAAAACTAGACTTGCTTTTTGGTTTCAGTTATCAGCCACTTGTCTACAGTCTTCATCTTTTCTTTTTGGGGGTCGATTATACCCCAAATATAATGCATCCTAAAGGCTGTACTTTGTTCATAGCGGTTCTACACTTGGGGGCACTTACCATAAGATTCACTTCTCTTAAGGAGTTCAACACTGACTGTAACTTTGGGAGGGGGATTCCAGTGTTGTAGAGTGAGCAACATCATCATTACCATCACGTTATGATGCGCTGTAGTGTGGGTGGGGCTTTAAGACCTTGTCTATTAATTTTTGGAACACAGCTGTGGCACCATGGAGACTGAAGGTTAGTACTGAATGCTGGAAAAGGCTATTTTATGGAGCAGAATGTCTTTTTTTGGAGTCTTTGGACAAAAGTCTAAAGTAATGTGATAACCAACCTTCCTCAGCTGTACCATCAGATCGTCCACCTGGAGCATTGAAATAGGTGTTTAATTTTTAATATTCTGCTCAGTTTTTGAAAATCATTACAAGACTAAAAAAAAAAAAGCCATTTGGTTTGGGTACTAACATGATGTTTTTTTCCGTCCACTACTGGATTATCTGATCACACTGTTTTGGCATCTTTTTTATTTCCTCTCATGCAACTTGCCTTTGAGCTTCAGGGATTCTATAAGGCATGAGACTCACCTTCTCTCAGGGCACCATTTCAGTCTGAAGGTAATGAGAGCGGTTCACCCTGGTTTACTAGGCTAACCACAAGGGCCTTTTATGCCTAGCCATGCATCCCAAATCTCTCACAAGTTCTGATATCATTGATAAGTGTAAGCATAGGCCTGGAAGATGAACCATTTACAGGTTAGTTACCTGTGTCCATTATAGACACAGGTGCCAAACCAGGGATGAATTTCCAGTTTCCCATCCAATTGTCCAAATGGCACTTGAATTGGGTTAGGGATGAACTCTGCTTCAGATGGATGGGGAGCCTGATCCACAGAAGGGGTAGTCTCTGGAATACATACCTATCTCTCTAATAGGTCCTATTTATATTACAGGTAAAGTTCAAGTCTTTACAACGAGTAATTCTAGTGCTGTTTTTTTTTTTTGTTGTTTGTGGATATGCAGGAGGTCCATCACAATGGGGTCTGACAATGCCCTGTATGGCAAGCATAGATCTACCCTCAAAAGCCTGTAGGAGACCGAATACAGGGATGGGGCCTTGAGGCAATCTGCATACGACATATTACTTATGCCCTGTATTCATTTAGTGAGGAACCTCTGTGGACATTCCAGTTGTTGGATATGCCTGGTTAGGTACATACCAAAGGGTGCATTGTACTCAATGATAGGTCTGATGAATGCTGAATATAGTAGAAAAATGACTTCCTTGGAGTTTGATACCATAACTTTATTTATAAATTGCGCAACATAGAATGATTTCCAAACCACTGTAGACATGTGATGATCAAAGGCTAGATTACTGTGTGCGTGTCCCTAAGTACCTGACTACTGGGTCAGCTCTAAGGGGTGTGTTGTCAAAATGATAGTTACCAGGGATGGATGACTTCCCAAAGGATACTATTATGTATTTCTTGGCATTTAGTTTTAGTCCATGGCTCTGGCACCAGTTGTTTATCTGCGTCAGCCCCTCCTGGAGAACATTTGTGTCAATGTGAGATTCAAGGACAACTCCTAATTTGCAATCATCTGCAAATTTATTCAGCCAGAGACCACTGACATTGGCTTTGACTTCTGAGAAGTAAATGCCAAAAAGGAGTGGTTCAAAGACTGATCCCTGGGGGACTCCACTTGTGACTAGCCTATTTGTAGAAGTGGACCCCCCAATTCTAACTTCCTGGGTCCTGTCTGTAAGCCAGTTGGCTATCGGACATATGGGTATGTACCTAACCTGTTGAGTTTGTCAACAATTCCCGAGTGGGGTATTGTGTCAAATGCCTTGTCCAGGTTAAGGTAGGCTGTGTGAATGATTTTACCCTCATCCATTGCTTTGATGACCTTCTCAAAGAAGTTCACCAGGTTGAGTAGCCATGATCTTCACTTTACAAAACCAAACTGGGTTGAGTCCAGTGTCTGGAGGTTTAATATATCTCTACTGATCATCTCCATGATAATGCTTTCCATGGCTTTACACATAAGACTAGTGAGACTTATGCGTCTGTTGTTTCCAGGGTCTTTAGATGGCCCACCTTTGTGCAGAGGGAACGTAAACCTGAGAAAATGTTTCTAGGACTTCTTGTTTTAAGGCTCTTCAAAGGCCGCCATCCTGTACTATTTGGGGACTGACTTTCCCTTGTTCCTGGTTGCCCACTCTCAATCCCACTCCTATCTTTGTTGACTTCCAGGGCTTTAATACCTTGGTGTAATATATTTGCTGAGAAAGTTTTTTTCCTCCCACTTTTTTACATTGCAAAGGACCTCATATGGATCTTGTCACTAATATAAAAATGACTAAGATCGGGATTCAGACTACTACCTACAATTCTCTGTGATTGTGCACTGCCGTTATATATTCCATAGAAGTCCTTACTGCTCTTGGCAATCTACCTTGAGAATATACTTCATTAATTCATCTGTAGTAAAATAAAAAGGGCATTTTGACCTGCCTTGTATGATCATGGTTTTTTATCCTTAGTTGCTGGGATGGGAATCTCCTCTACAAATCTATGTTCCTCAAGTCCAAGAAGACTGTGAAGGCAGGATAGACATTATGAAAAAAAGTTTATTTTCACAAGTCAAACAAATTAAAAGCTTGGATTTGGAGTTTTAAATAAAAATATAAATATATATATATATATATATATATATATATATATATATATATATATATATATATAGTACATTAGGTGGATTTCACCTGATATTCACAGTCCACACAACTCTACCAAGATACAGGCTGTCATTAAAAAAAAAAAAAAAAGCTCAATGCTACAGGCCTCTACCTAGCCTAGCTTCCAGTTCTATAAACAAGTGTTTCCACAAGGCACACTCCACAGGTCAGCTTCAAAAAGACTGTCACAATCCATGCTTCCAGGCTCTTTCTTCAAATATTCCTCCATGTGAGGACTTATCTTCTTGGTTTTTTGCTTTCAACCTACTGACTCTAAACCAACTCACCATAGCGCATATTATCATCCACAAACCTGACCACTGCCCATCTCTCCTCAACCTAAATGAATCATACACTAACCCCAAGTGCCTGAGATCTTCTGATAAACTACTCCTGAAGATAAAAATAAAACTACTATGGGGATTGTCTTTTTGCTAATAAAATATCCAAAATCCTGGAACCTACTGTCCAACCATATACTTAAAAATCCTGACAATCGTAAATTTAAACTACTCGTAAAAGAACACTTTACGAACCACTGGCTATGCTCC